>NC_053024.1:651549765-651849765 GCF_003073215.2 Triticum urartu | reverse complement strand
CACCTTATCGGCGTCCATAGCCACCTCGTCGGCCGAGATGACATGGCCGAGGTAGGCGACGGTAGGCGTCCCGAACGAGCACTTCGAGCGCTTAAGGTGGAGGTGGTGCGCCCGAAGCTCGTTGAAGACGATGGCGACGTGCTGGAGATGTTCGGCCCAGGTGGCGCTATAGATAAGAATGTCATCAAAGAAAACAAGCACAAACCGCCGTAAGTAGGGTCGAAGGACGTCGTTCATCAGGGCCTGGAACGTCGCCGGGGCGTTGGCGAGGCCGAAAGGCATCACCAAGAACTCGAAGTGGCCATGGTGGGTGCGAAACGCCGTCTTGGCGATGTCGTCCGGATGCATGCGCACCTGATGATAGCCCGATCGGAGATCGAGCTTGGTGAAGAAGCGTGCCCCATGGAGCTCATCCAAGAGCTCGTCGACCACCGGTATAGGGAACTTGTCCTTGAGTGTGAGTGCGTTGAGGGCGTGGTAGTCGATGCAGAAACGCCATGTGCCGTCTGACTTACGGACGAGAAGCACCGGCGCCGTGAAGGGCGACGTGGAGATCCGGATGATGCCTGCGGCGAGCATCAGGGCACACTGGCACTCCAACTCATCCTTCTGCAGCTGGGGGTAGCGGTAGGGTCGCACCGCCACCGGAGTGGAGCCTGGTACGAGGTGAATACGATGGTCGTACACCCGGGCAGGCGGAAGACCCCGAGGATCGTCGAAGAGGTCGCTGTGCTGCTGCAGAAGAGAATCCAGCAGGGGGTGCTCGGCCTCCGAGGACGCGGCAGCCAGCTGGAGGTGTGGCACGGCCGGCGCGGCGCCCCCAAGGCCCTCCCACCGGATGCGGCGGCCCTGCCGCCAGAATGTCATCGTGAGCGCATCGAAATCCCATAGGATGGGGCCGAGGGTCCGGAGAAAGTCCACCCCGAGGATGAAGTCGAAGCAGCCCAGATCGATCCCTGCACAGGTGATGGAAAAGTGTTCGCCGCGAGATGGAGATGGGAATGTCGCGGGCGAGCCCATGGCACCGGAGGCGATCGCCGTTCGCCACTGTGATCCGCAGGCGCTCCCCGCCCGTCGTTGGGAGGGCTAGCCGACGCATGGTCGACTCGGGCAGAAAGTTGTGTGTGGAGCCCGTATCCAGCAGGGCCACCAGTCGCTCGCCATGGATCGTCACGGGCAGCAGCATGGTCCGCTCGCCCCAGATGCCGGCCAGGGCGTGAAGGGAGACGACGCACGCCGTCGCTGCGGAATTTGCGGCCGCGTCCTCGGTCGCCGCAGGCGGATGTAACGGGTCGGGTGAGTCGTCCTCCTCGGTGTAGTTGACCGTCTCTAAATAAAAGAGGCGGGGGCAGACATGGGTCGGCGTGTAGGGCTCATCGCAGTTGAAGCAGAGACCCTGACGGCGACGCTCCTGCTGCTCGGCCGGTGACAGCCGACGGAAGGGCCGTGTGGCGGCCGGGGGTGTGGCCGTCGCGGCTGGAAGAGGCCGACCCGAGGCTGAGGAAGTCGGCGCTGGCCGACTGGGCTGGCGACCACTCCGTCCGAGTGGCTGCTGCAGTGCCTGGGCCCGTTGCTCGAAGGCCCGGGCGTAGTACATGGCCGTCTGGAGGTCGGGGGGATCCCGGAGCTCGACGTCCACGCAGATATGGTCCGGCAGACCGCCCACAAAGAGCTCGGCGCGTTGGGTCGCAGAGACGCCCGGTGCGTGGCACGCCAGGGCCTGGAAGCGGTCGGCGTAGTCCTGCACTGTAGATGTGAACGGTAAACGACCGAGGGCCGCCAGTCGGCTCCCACGGATAGGAGGCCCAAAACGGAGGAGATAGAGCTCCCGGAAGCGCTCCCAAGGTGGCATGCCGCCCTCGTCCTGCTCAAGGGCGTAGTACCAGGTCTGCGCTGCGCCTCGGAGATGATAGGACGCGTGCCAGGTACGATCCGAAGCGAGCGTCCGCTGCCCTCGAAAGAACTGCTCGCACTGGTTGAGCCAGTTGAGGGGGTCATCCATGCCCTCGTAGGTGGCGAAGTCCAGTTTGGCGAAGCGAGGGGGTGTCGGCCCGCTGTGCCCAGGGGCGGCCGCAGTCGCCGCCGGCGCGTATGCTGGGTCGGGAAGCGCCGGGGCGTGGTTCGCCGAGTTGGAGGGTTGATCAAACCGCAGCGAGGGCGTCGGGTGTTCCGGCGCCGTGGAGTAGACCGGGCCCGGAGACGAGCCGGTCGCCCAAGCGGGGATCGGCGATGGTGACGGTGGAAACTGCACCTGGTGCAGGGGCCGACCCGTAGCCCTAGGCGCGGGTGGTGGTACTGTCGATGGCGGCGGCGCCTGGTGGAGTTGCTGCACCGGCGCCTGCGGCGTGGGGGCCGGCGGTGGCGCCTGGTGCGCCGGAAGAAGCTGCTGGGTCGGGCCCCCAGCGGCGCGGTGGAGGCCGGCCATGCTGGCCACGGCTGTCCCGCAGCCGAGTAGTGCGGCAGCAGTAGCGGCGGCTGGGACGCCCCTCCGTAGGGCGCCTGGAAGGCCGGGGCGGGCCACTGTAGCGACGGCGGCCCGTAGGCGGTGGTGCCGGCGCTCGGTGGCGGGGGCTGGTTCCCGGCGAGGTAGAGGGTAATACCCCTGACCGCCTGGACAAGCTCCCGCAGGGTGCCCGACATCTCCTCGGGCGAGAGGAGCGGAGGCGGGTCCGCCGTGATGGTGATGGGCGCTGTCGGTGTGGTGGCGGTGGTGCCAGATGCGATCTCCGCCATCGCGGTGGAAGTGGCCGGCGGCAGCGAGAGTGGGACGGAGGTGGATGGTAGCGGCGGCGGTGATGGAGATTGTGACATGATCGGCCTGGTGTCTTTGGATACCAAATTGGTAGGACTAGGGTTCCTACCGGCTCTAGTGCGTAGGTTGTAGGGGCAAGGAGGGAGTGGACGCGGCGAGGAACGGGCGCGCCGGCGGCAGGGCGCCGTCGCGGCTTGGGTTGAAGGCGGCGGCGGCTTGGCTGCAGCGGCTAGGGTTTCCGACTCCTCTAGGAGCCGGGCAACAAAAGATAATAATAGTCTTTATTGCTTGCCTCAAAACGATGTCTTACATGAGTATTTATAACTTTAGCCTAAGATAACTTTCCTAAGATAACTTGCCTAAGATAACTTGTGGGCCAAGCCCATAATACTAATGCCCGTTGGGCCTTTTCCTAGAATAGACCAAGCCGGTCATAACATTTTGCTGCCTGAAAACTATAGAATTACTGAATAACCATGCTCGTTTGCTATTACACACTTTGGTGTCTACTAGCAAATGGACACAACTTTATGATGTGTCTAAGTGTCTGGGCTGTGACACAATCAGGTAATGTCAATCAGTGCAGTTTCCTGCAGCCAATTTTGCCTTCCTCTTTTTAACATGTGTTCTAACAAATCTAGAAGGTAAACTCTATAATCTAGATACTTCTACAAACAATTGTAATTGTGATTGCAGATGTATATATCCACACACGTGTTCTAACTTCTTATACTTCCAGTTTGAAATTATTTGAGAGTAAATTGCATTCGTGTGGGATTTTCAGTAGTTTCCAAAGAATGCGTCTAAAATGGTTTACTGTAGCTTGGTGTAATTTTTAACCTAGTTGCCTTTGTTTGTCTGGAATTCAGGTAACCCTACTTTGTCAAGTCAATTCAGATTTGGCTTGCCAAAATGCTTCTTCAGCTACTATCAGCATTATAAAGGTTGGGTGTTGGAATTTTC
Source organism: Triticum urartu (assembly GCF_003073215.2). Taxonomy (NCBI): domain Eukaryota; kingdom Viridiplantae; phylum Streptophyta; class Magnoliopsida; order Poales; family Poaceae; genus Triticum; species Triticum urartu. Next base: position 651,846,050 of record NC_053024.1, on the reverse strand, counting down.
TTTCTTACTCCTATGTTATGATTTGAGCATGTAAACAGTATTGTGTAATGACATAATGTTCTTGTGACAGTCATTGATTGGACATTTTGACCTGGACCCAAATCGTGTATTTGACATTGTGAGTTTTCGTTTTTTATCATGGTATTACCATCTGATGTTGTAAAAGTATGTCATTGCTACAATGTAATTACATTCTTCCTTGTTTGCCTGCTAGGTGTTGGAATGTTTTGAACTCTATCCAGATAACAGTATCTTTTATCAGCTTATACCTCTTTTTCCAAAGGTATTCATTAGTTTTGAATAAGATACCACTGCCTGTAAAGATTATTACCATACTTCACTTAGTACTTTGATTCAACCCATCTTATGACTTCTGTTTGTTACAGTCCCATGCTGCTAAAATTTTGGGGTTCAAATTCCAATACTATCAACAATTGGATGTAAACATCCCTGTTCCATCTGGTCTTTTCCGAATAGCAGCCCTGTTGGTCAAATCTGGTCTTATTGACCTTGATAACCTGTAAGTTTTCTAGTTGTCCTTGTGTTCCTCTAGACTTCTTGAACTCAACTGTCATTTCGGACATCCTCCTTCAAAATATTTCCAAAATATTTTGTTCTAAAAAATGATCTGCAGTCAAAAAACTTTTTGTAAGGTTTACATTCATGTAAAATTGGTACTTTTCACATTCCTTTGTCGATGTCCTCTTCAATTTCTGCTCTTATTTTGATGGCCATTTCTTGTAACTGTATGATGACTTTTACAAGCAGTACTGAATTGTTAGGTCATTTTCCTCAGAAGGTACTGCAATACCGAGAAAAAATAATCCTATTTGGTATGAATATTATTAATTATTGCACTAACCAACTAACCATAATTGTAGTCTGAAGTCCTTGTTTGCTTTTAATTTCAGACTCCTTTATGCTGTGTCAATATGAATTAGTGTTGCTGCTGGATCATATTTAATATTCATGCCTTCTGTTTCAGCTATGCTCATTTACTTCCAAATGATGATGAGGCATTTGAGCATTTTGGCTGCTTTGTTTCAAGGAAAATTGATGAGGTTAGTATGTAGTTTTCCAGTTGAATTCATTCTGTTCTAAAAACGGGTTTGCTGTATTTCGTAGGGTTATAAATGAGAATTATATGCATGTTGCTGCAATGCACCCAAATAATAAAAATACCACCACAGATTTTCAATAACCTTATATTTTATGCTCCGACTCTTAGATGTAACAGAAGACTACCATTTTAAAAAGGAAACAATGCCGTGTAAAGTTCTGTTTAAGCAAATACCATGATAATTCCTATTGGAACCACAACTTCATGAGGAATAATAGTCAGTTGCCACACTTGGATATTTTTTCATGAAACCATAACTATCACGCTCAGTGTTCAAGAAAGCGTTTTTAAGCGACGCTTAAGCGCGATTAAGCGCTGAGCGATGGCAAAGCGCTTCGCTTTTGCCCTAAGCGGTAGATTAAGCGTTTTTTATTTAAATTTGACCAAAATTTGGCAATTTTTGTACTTCTTCTGCTGGTCTGCTTGCGCAATAATGGCAATATGCTATTTATCTTATTGCTAGGCTATGTTCAAGAACTATTTCCTTCATATTTTGGCAAAATTCTGTCCACATGATATCTGTTAGGTTATGTCTATTTGAACTGAACTGCATTTTAGTTGTTATTTTGCTTGCTATGCCAACCTGATATGTATTTGCTATTGTGTGAACTGTATTTCAGATGCTACTTCAATTACCCATGTGCCATGCTTCCTATTTTCATGCGTATATCATTCAAAATCTGTCAAATTCTAGCCAATTTCAAAAAACGCTTAAGTGCGATTAAGCTGCGCTTAAGCGCTCATTGCTCTAAGCTGTGGCCTTCCGCTTCGCTTACGCTTTCCGCTTTCTTGAACATTGATCACGCTAATTATTCATGCAACTCCCAAACCCCTCGTTTGATGGCAAAACTGACATGTCAGTCATGACGTGATTATTTTGCCAGCGTGACTTTGACAATGTGGACTGACTGAACTCTTCTTCCGCCCCTGAATCTTTATTCTCTTCTCCACCAATGTGCCATCTTCTCATGAATGATCTGTCCTTTGCCGCATTGAAGCTGGCAACAAATTCCCTGACTTTATCGCTGGACTACTCCAATGTAGTCCTCTGGTCGATGTCCTTGGCTTTGTACTTGGTGCCGGCCCTGAGCAGTGGGAATATCGCCCTCAGCAGTGGCCAGTCAACAGGATGTCCACTGGCTGAATGCCCTGGTTCAGCAGTGCTTCCATCTTTGTCCTAGTTGTGCTCCATCGTGAGCATCCCCATGTATTTGAAGTACATCACAGATTAAACTCACTGTCAATGTCAGATGTAAGTGCCTAATGACGGAGATTCAGATCTAATTCAACCACTGGCTTTATCCCTGCCCTATCCTACTTGCCATCAATGCCAGCACCCTTGCTATCCTTGCGGCTGAACTTGAAGAAGCCCCGCAGGCCCAGTAGTTGATGGTGATTAACGGAGCCACGATGGCCATGAAGCGGGTGGTGTCACCCTCTTGTTTGTTGAAATTGATCTCATCCCAAATCTCTGTAGCAGTACTGTGCAGTGATTGCAAGATCCAGAGCATCAAGCGTATCTCACCCAATGGCTCGCTGCACTTTCATTTTCATTATCAGTGGCTGCCTTCAACATCTTTATCTCTGTTGTTGGGGTTTCCTCCATCTCTTTGCAGCGCGTTGGAAATGACGCTCCCTCTCCCCACTTCATTCAGATAAAGTATCACTACTATTGCCTCCATCTCGAATTTTTCTTACTCAACATGGTAGTGCAGCGACGGTGTGGCTTTGGATGGTTGCGTTTCCTATCAGCTTGGTTGCAGCTAATGGTGAGTCATTCCTCCCCTCAAGCTCCAACTTGGCCAGGAGACATGCCCTTTTTTTCTGTGAAGGTGGTGGATGGTTCCAGAACATGGCGGAGGCAGCTCTTGGCTACTGTTCACTGTGAATGCGCCACTGCTCTCAACTGTTAGATTTAGGGGCCCAGTGGTTAGGGTTGATGCTCTTGTCTGATTCAAAATTGGTAGACCATATATAGAAATTGGAACTAGATTGGCAAAAATGTAATTCTTTTGATTGTCATCTTGTAGTTTAGGCTTTGAAGGAGTGTCATATTTACAGTTACCTCTAGGTATATGAACCTCTCTGTCAACAGTCGAGACACAGTAATACAGCCGCACCACTGGTTGTAGGATGGTATAACTGTGTTTTAAGTTACTGGAAATATTTCGAACTGGGCATGCAGATCTTGTCTTGCATTTATGCTATGTCTACATTGATCTTCAGTATACTTCAATAATTATTGACACATCGAATTCAACTTGGAGTTTACTCATCTCTTTGTTGATCACAGGCTACTAAAATAGGCAAAATAAATCTTGCTGCTACTGGAAAGGATCTTATGGACGACGAGAAGCAAGAAATAACGATCGATTTATACACAGCATTGGAGATGGAAAATGATATAGTTGAGGAGCGAGCCCCTGAGATAGAAAAGAACCAGAAGCTTGGGCTTCTTCTTGGTTTCCTCTCAGTTCATGATTGGTATACCTTGCGTGCCATTGATCTTGGATGTTCTATTATAATACTGCAAAGTTTCTTTTAATAACGATTCATTGTTAGTCACTTGGTACAGTTTCACTCTGCTAGAGTACGTAATGGGCCTAATGGGCCTGGACTGGCGGTATAGCCCGTTAGTCTTAGGGTTAATTAGAGAGCTTAGGGGTCAAGTAAGCCTTGCTGGGGAGTTAAGTAAACCTCTCTATATAAGGGGAGAAGATGTAAATCTAATCAAGCAAGAATTAAGAAGGAAATCCCTTCCCTTTTGCCCGACCTCGATCTCGTCCGCTGCGTAGGGGATCTTGGGCATGCGGTTTTCCCCACGGGCGGCGGGCATGCTGTTTTCCCCACGGACAGCGACCTCAAAATCTGCGACATCGGCGGTTGGGGGGCGCACCCCTCCTCGCCATTCTCCATCGAAAGCCCTCCACTCTTCTCTGTGCGGTGCAGACCAACAGCCGTCCGGCGGGGAGAAGGCATGGTGTCACCGACAGGAGCGCACCGCGTAGCACCACTGCATTCCGCCGCCGGCTGCTGCGAGGGCACCCTCTGCTGGTCGCTTTTGCGACCACTTCCAGGTGGCCATACACATGCACTCCTTTTGTCCAGATGGTGTCCATGGGATCCAGGTGGCTGTACACGTGCACGTCCGACGTGTGGATGGTGTCCACTTTATGTTCAGGGGTCCAAAATAAAGCGTCCCAGTCCATTTCAGGTTGAGAGTAATAAAACAAGCCGATGTAAAAGGCTTGTTTTTAGGTGTTAGGTTTGTGTTGCATCGAGTCATGGTTATAAGTTGGTTAGGTTGCAGCTCGAGGACAAGCTGCATGTCCAGGTGGGGTGTAGTGTTAGAGTATGTAATGGGCCTAATGGGCCTGGGCTGGCGGTATAGCCCGTTAGTTTTAGGGTTAATTAGAGATAAGGGTCGCTTGCTTAGGGGTCAAGTAAGGGCCTGTTCTGAAACTGCCCAGCTTCTCAAAAACTTCCTAAATTCAACTTCTCGCATAGCTTCTCGCTTCAGGTGGCGATTTGGAAAGCGTTCGGCAACACAGCTTCGTTTTCTATCGTCAAGCAAGAGGCCGCCAGCCCATTTAGCTGGATTAGCAGGCCAGGTTCGGGGCCCAAAAGGAACAGGCAACGTGAGAGAGAGCGAGTTCGGGAAAGAAAACGAACCGGTACGCTCAAACTCACTTGGCGGTGGCAATCTTGTGGTAATTAGCCTCAACTCCAACTTCTGGGTATCCATGGATCTGGAAAAGGCCAGCTTCCCCAACTCCACCTTTTTTACACTACGGCAGCTCGCCAGCTTCTCGATTCCTGCTTCCTGGAGCGCTAGCGTTCGGATGAGCTTCATGTGTGGAGATGAAGAAGCTAGGAGCTGGAGCGTTGCCGAACAGGCCCTAAGCCTTGCTGGGGAGTCAAGTAAACCTCTCTATATAAGGGGAGAAGATGTATCAATCTAATCAAGCAAGAATTAAGAAGGAAATCCCTTCCCTCTTGCCCAGCCGTGGGCAAAAAGGCCCCCGGCCGTCCCTCTCGCGCCCTCCTAGCAGCCACATAACACACTCCTGCAGTAAACACATCTGTCTTCTTTGACATGTTATTATTTCACTGATCGACTTGTGGTGTTATTTGCCAGGGACCATGCGCAGCTACTATTTGAACGTCTTGCACAGCTAAATCCTGTTGAGCACATTGAAATTTGTCATGGTTTATTTAGGTTTGTCTACTTCCTCTGCATATTCTATCAGCAGCCTCAACAGATGTTTACTATTATGATATTAGCTGTACTTCTACGAAATATGACATATTATGGCGTGCCCGAGTATGTCTCTTGTAATCCAATGGTTGAGTTCCCCGATTTATGTTGTTCAATTCTACTTTCATTTGTGCAGAATTATTGAGAAGACCATTTCTTCAGCCTACAGTGCATATTGTCAAACGCATCATAAAATCTCCCGTAACATCGACACTCACATGATAGATGCATCATCTGTCTCTTCACCAAGTTATTTGGTTCATCCGCCGAAAGTGTTTTTCCAAATGCTTGCTGTCTGTGGACCATACCTTCATCGTGACACACAATTATTTCAGAAGGTACCATTAGATCTTTTAGTGTTGAATTCTTCTCTTCTTTGGTCTGCTTGATGTCCTGCTGCCCTACTGGATATGACTTGTTCCAGGGATGGGCGCACACAGCACTTGTTCCGTTCATACTTAGTGTTCTTGTTACCAGAGTATACCTAAGTTTTACTGCATTTGTTTCAAAGCATTTGGAAAGGTCCTATGACTATGAACACCTTTGCTTGCAATTATGCAGTTCCTCCTGGAGCATCTAGTGGCAAAAATTGTTGGATATTGTTTATTTAATGGCGCATGGTGCATTTGTTGTATTCATTGTCAGGTTTGCAGAGTGCTAAAGGCGTACCATGCCTCGTCGAAAGAATCAGCCCATACAACAGGTGTAATGTCTCCAGAATCTCACATCGAAGAAGCACTTGGGTCATGCTTGCTTCCTTCACTGCAACTTATACCTGCCAATCCTGCTGTTGATATGGAGATATGGGGAGTTCTTTCCCTTCTTCCTTATGAGGTTTGCCATGCTTCATGATTGTTGCTTGTTATATTGCACTACCTTTTTAACCAGTCTGGTACTGTTCATGTTTAGGTACGCTATCGTTTGTATGGTGAGTGGGAGAAGGACGCTGAACAAAACCCAGTTGTCCTTGCTGCAAGGCAAACAGCAAAGGTTGTCTGCTTATTCCATTTCTGAGTTTTCTTTCTTGCGCCTATCATTTTAGCTTGAGCTTTAGATTCACCAGCATGCTTAATTTCTTAATTAGCTGGATACCAGAAGGCTCTTAAAACGGCTGGCCAAGGAAAATCTGAAGCAGCTTGGCCGCATGGTGGCTAAACTTGCTCATGCAAATCCGATGACTGTACTTCGGACAATTGTCCAACAGGTATTTTGAACTAACTGTGCTCATACAATTTATTCAAACAATAATAGATACTGCAGTCATATCTGAAACATGCAGCCCTACTTCCATTTGGACTAGCAGCTGTCGTTTTTGTGGCCTTCTGTAATTAATGTTTTTTGGCAAGCTCTTTCTGCGAATAACTTATTCCCCTTGTTCTGTTTTAGTTCTCTTATGTTGGAGATGACCAACCATTGTTACATCTGCTGACAGCTCCATTCGGACTGTATTTTGCTCTTTTATCTTCTCTGGAACCAGTGGAATGTCTTCGTGCCAACCTGGCAGTGTCCAAATCCATTATATGTTTTTATCCTAGATGCTGAACTTACCGAGTGCACGCTATTCTAGTTTTCCCTGGCTACATCAGCTCTTTGTGCACTAGGTCTGCCATTGGGTATGATCCATGGTGTTCTTATCAACTAAACTGGCAGCAGACCCGTGAATGCTGGTCTGCTGTTACTACATCCTCTGGTGTTATTTCTTCAAGGATCAAGTTGTAGTTAACGGACATAGAGGTTTTCACTTTCAGTTTCAGAAAAATTTCAGCACCAACCGAAATCACCAAAATTCAGTGATTTCGTTTTGCATTTCGGCCAATATTCACTTGAATTCATTTAAAATATTTGAATTTTTTGAAATTATTTTTGAAAAATATTTGAAATCATGTGTACTACTGAAATCGCTGAAATATTTTGGCCGAAAGGTAAATATTTCAGTGACTGCTGAAATTAATGAAATTCAGTGAATTTCATCGAAATCTCACTGAAAGTGAAAACCATTTGAGAGTAGTCAAATTGGAACTGATCAATGTTAAGGGGAATGCTAATGTCATATTCTCATTACTGTTAACTTTGTAAATTAATTATAATGGTGCTGACAAAAAAATTTGGGGGACCAAAAGGTAGCAGAGCTTCCTAAGTCCTACCAATGTTCAAGAAAGCGGAAAGCGTAAGCGAAGCGGAAGGCCACAGCTTAGAGCAATGAGCGCTTAAGCGCAGCTTAATCGCACTTAAGCGTTTTTTGAAATTGGCTAGAATTTGACAGATTTTGAATGATATACGCATGAAAATAGGAAGCATGGCACATGGGTAATTGAAGTAGCATCTGAAATACAGTTCACACAATAGCAAATACATATCAGGTTAGCATAGCAAGCAAAATAACAACTAAAATGCAGTTCAGTTCAAATAGACATAACCTAACAGATATCATGTGGACAGAATTTTGCCAAAATATGAAGGAAATAGTTCTTGAACATAGCCTAGCAATAAGATAAATAGCATATTGCCATTATTGCGCAAGCAGACCAGCAGAAGAAGTACAAAAATTGCCAAATTTTGGTCAAATTTAAATAAAAAACGCTTAATCTACCGCTTAGGGCAAAAGCGAAGCGCTTTGCCATCGCTCAGTGCTTAATCACGCTTAAGCTTTGCTTAAAAACGCTTTCTTGAACACTGAGTCCTACTGCTCTATATATTAGTAATATAATGGAATGTGTACACGTGGAGAGGGAGCATGCTCCTTAGGGGTACACAGCACTTGATGAAGCAACAGAGGGAGTCTGGCCAAATGATATCTGAATATATTATTTTTATTGGGTTAAATATGATAATTCATTGATTCTGGAAGTTCACCCTTATAATTGCAATCCTTTGTTGACTTGTTTCAATTATTTACCTCTACAATACATTCACAACTTTCAGGTCGAAGCATACAGGGACATGATAAATCCAGTTGTGGATGCTTTTAAATACTTGACTCAGGTATTAGCTGTGTATGTGATGCATGTTTTATACAGATGCCCACAGCCTTTTTGGTGTCGGCTGTAATTATTTTGCTTGTGTCTTTGAATTGTTTTTATAGGTTGAATTTACAGTGTTGTCTAAGTATGCTTCTTCTACCTTTTTAGTGTCGGCTGTAGTTGTTTTGCTTGTGTCTTTGAATTGTTTTTGTAAGTTGAATTTACAGTGTTGTCTAAGTATGCTTCTTTTACAGCTGGAGTATGATATCTTGCAATATATTGTAATAGAACGGTTGGCCCAAGGTGGTCGTGAGAGAGTAAAAGATGACGGTCTTAACCTGTCAGATTGGCTTCAATGTCTTGCATCATTCTGGGGACACTTGTATGTAGTTTTGACTCCTGTCTGTGATTACATTATTTGCACAACACATGATGTGATGTACCGATCAATTTTTAGTTAAACCTGATGATCCAGCGATATTTAGTGATTTATATTCTTGCTTATTGGGCACATGTAAGTGCTTTTATCATGTGGCTCAAACAATGGTCTCCTGCTATTCAAAATTTGCATTGTTGATATTTTTTCTCCATCGTAGTGGTTAGCAGCAAACTAACTGAAATGAATACCTGCATAGGATGCAGTTTTAATAAATATCACAAAGATTCTTCTCTACTCGTATTTGCACGTAGTAAGCTAAGCATACTATACATTATGTCGAACATGCATGCCAATGATATTAGTATGCTAATGCAACATAAGGTAATTGATTTATAACCTAAATATTTAGAGGTTTACCTTCCGCTCTACAGCTAGGATCTTTGGCTGTTATCTTGTCCAGAATCTTGGGTTGCCCTCTCCCCGTTTGTTCGCTCATTCTAACATCATGTCTGTATAAGTTTTGTACAACGAAGATATCACCGATTTGCCAAGACTCCGAATCTTGTTATTGCTTGTTATGGATGAATAATTACTGTGTCCAACTCTCAGAATAAGTCTTTAATCTTTATGCTTTGAGAAAAGCAAGCAATATCTGTACTAGTGTTGTATATCTTTCAAATATCTGGGGCGATTGTGTTTCCCTTATCAGTATTGTTATTATCTTTAATCTTTATATGCTCCTATTCTGAACCAAGAAATTTTAACAGATGCAAGAAGCATTTTTCCATGGAGCTAAAATGCCTTTTCCAATACATAGTTAATCAACTGAAGAAAGGATTGGGCACTGAGCTTGTTGTACTTGAGGTTTGTTGGCTATGTCGAAACTTTCTTGATGCCTTGTTATCATATGAATCTGAAGTTTAAAATGATGTAACATGCAGGAACTCATTCAGCAAATGGCAAATGTACAGTACACTGAGAACATGACTGATGAACAGGTTGATGGTATGGCAGGGAGCGAAACGCTGCGGCTTCAATCTTCACTGTTTGGCTCAACACGGAACTATAAGGTTTTATCAGGAACCAAGGCTCCTTTCTTTGGCTCCTTTCTTTATTTCCTGATAAGATCAAAAAACAGTTTTACCAAATCATTGTTTTTGCAGGTCCTGAACAAGTCTACTAACAAGTTGCGTGATTCTCTGCTGCCAAAAGATGAACCTAAACTTGCAATTCCTCTACTACTGCTTATTGCCCAGCACAGATCCAAGTAAGGTTTTGGCAAAATCCTCTGTCCCTCCCCCTGCCCTAATTTTGGTCTGCTCCCTCTGCTAAGTGGACTTCAGTCTTGCTGTAGTTCTGTATGATATTTTAATGTAGATGCATACTGACGGTTGGTATAGATGTATCCTAATGATTGAAATTCTTTACTATATTTCTGGAATTATGCATTTATTTATTTAGATTATGCCAAAGCAAATATTCAGGACCATTAGCTAAAGCTTTATTATCTGCATTGTGGGGTTCATGTTTTAGCTTAGAAGCCTGTCATATTCAGTTTTTTACATTTGCACTGGCCTTTTAAAGTTGATAATTTTGGCATTATTCTCAGGATTATAATAAATGCAGATGCCACATATATCAAGATGGTTAGTGAGCAGTTTGATAGATGCCATGGAATACTACTTCAGTATGCCGAGTTTCTTTCAAGTGCTGTAACTCCATCAACCTATGTTCAACTTGTACCTCCGTTGGAAGATCTGGTTTATAAATATCATATTGAGCCAGACGTAATACACTCGTACCTTGCACACTGTATTTTTTTAATGTGTGAGTGGTTTTTTCATTGTGTAATCACGCCTCAGTGAGTTAACATCTTAGTAATTTAACTTCATTCTAGGTTGCTTTTCTTATATACCGCCCTGTAATGAGGCTTTTCAAAAGCGCTAGTAGTGGTGAAGCATCTTGGCCTCTGGATGGCAATGAAGAAGGGGAGCCTGTATCATGTGATGATATGATCTTGCACGGTGATTCATCCCAGAAGTTAATCATGTAAGTCTTCTATGAACATCTCCCACGAGTCTCTCAATCAACCATTCAGTGGTATGGGTCATCACCAGCAACTCCTAGTTGAGCCTGGGCTCCTGGGCTCAACTACAACTGTAACGAAATCCACATCGCAAATCATTCTGAAAAAAAAATTCAAATGTAAATATGGCAATACAGACTTTCAAATTTTCGTGCAAAAATACGCGTTGTTCATTGCAACAAAAAGGGGTTTACAAATAGTTGCTAATTTAGTCCCCATCCTCATCTTTTTTGTGCAGACCACAAACAGGCATTTTTTTCATGTGACGTAGTCTGATTTCTTTTCGATTTTTGTCGGAACCTCAAAACACACTTTTTGTTTTTTGTTCTTAAAAAAAGGTACAAATGTTTCTGAGAGTTTGAAATCTGCCTCGGGATTATCACGTCTTTGTTATTCCACTTTCATTTTTTGGTTCATGTTGAAATAAATTGAAAAGTAAATTACAAAGGAAGGAAAGTTTGGAGAAAATATGCACCGTCAAATCATCTGACGACAGCAATGAGAATTTGATCCCCTCCTTGTTTGCCACTAAAAGATTAGCAAAGATCTTGTGTCCTCCTTGGAAGCTGGTAGGGTAGTTAGCAGCTATTATACCTTTGATAATCGTTGCTTTCAGAAATTTATAATCTAACTGTTTAAGCCTCGTAGAGGTTAACTGTGGTTCAAATTTTCTGTTTCTAAATGATACTGGAACTTCATTGACATCTCCATGGTATTTTAGGTTTGATTCATGTGCAATTGTCTGTATTCTTTTTTTTACAGGTGGTCAGATCTTCTTAACACAATCCGAACAATTTTGCCAACAAAAGCCTGGAACGGTCTTTCACCTGAATTGTATGCTACTTTCTGGGGTTTAACACTCTATGATCTCCATTTCCCAAAAGATCGTTATGATGCAGAAATCAAGAAGTTGCATGACAATCTCAAACAACTCGAAGATAATTCAGATAACTCTAGCATTGCAATATCACGACGTAAGAAGGACAAGGAGAGAATCCAAGATTTAGTTGACAAATTGAACAACGAATCTGACAAGCATCAACAACACGTTGCATCAGTTCTCCAAAGGCTAGCCCGTGAAAAGGATAAATGGCTGAGTTCTGGTCCGGACGCACTGAAGATCAACATGGAGTTTCTCCAGCGTTGTATATATCCACGTTGCGTTTTTAGCATGCAGGATGCTGTGTATTGTGCTACATTTGTCCAGACGATGCATTCACTGGGAACTCCATTTTTTAACACGGTGAATCATATAGATGTTTTCATCTGCAAGACACTACAGCCAATGATCTGTTGTTGTACAGAATATGAAGCTGGTAGGCTTGGACGGTTTCTTCATGAGACACTGAAGATGGCCTACTATTGGAAGGTAGCTTCTTGATTCATGTGCTGTACACTTTTCACAACAGCTTTCCTGATGGTTATTACATTGTTTTAGTGCTTATGAGTTTGCATATACAACTTTCTGCAGAGTGATGAAGCAATATATGAGCGTGAATGTGGAAATAAGCCAGGATTCGCTTTATACTTCAGATTTCCAAACAGTCAACGTGTACCTTATGCTCAGTTCGTTAAAGTATGCTTTACACACTCCTTGAAGTTATGTGTGTCGCATAATTAAGTTCTGCATGTTTATCATTTCCTTTAGTACAGCTTAGTCCTAAAATTTTAGAAATAGTGATCAAAACATAGATACCCTGTTTTTTGCTTTGTTTTTTGCTTTGATCGCCATTTCTAAAATTTAGGACTAACTTGTCCTCAAGTTGCATGATATGGTGATATCACAATTCATATGAGTTCCTTAGGGTGATCTGTAGTATGAAAGCACAATCTTGTGCCCAAGTAAACTTCTTTTAGGCATGGAATCAGCATAAAAATAAGTCTATTATGTAGTTTATGCGTGTTGTCACCTTCTAAAATTACTTCAAACATAATACTTTTGCACTAGATATTTCGCCATAGAGGCCCCATAGATGTGCATAAAAACAGTAAGTTCCGTCCTATCTCAGTTCACGAGTTAATCATGTGAGGAATACTAATATGCAAAACCATGTTTAGATGCCAACTCAACTCTTTAGTGTGAGCTGTTGGCACACCAGATTTTGATGGAGTAGTTTAATGGATTTACAATTTTGCAAATGAACTAGTTCACAAATTCACAAACTATGTTAGAGGAACCCGGACTCATTCATCTAAATCTGGTGGCTCCAATGCACCATATAATGGTACATTTTGTGTTGGTATGCTAGTTCCAGGTTACAGATACTTCACGTTAATTCCGCACAAAGAGGACATAAGATATTAAATCTTTGTACTCTGCTTGCTAAGAATGAGTTATCTTGCCACATTTTTGCGAAGGAAAGCTCATTCTTAGTAAGTAGGCCCCATCTGTTGTTTATCATGCCAAACATGTCAGAGTTCAGTTTGGGAATTGTGTTGCTGTGTCCTACGATGCAGCTCTTTTATTTAAAGAGAATAAAATGTTAATCCTGCAAGTTTTTCCATAATGTTTAAATGTGTCTGTACAAAATGATCCACTGCATACTTTCCATTGATACACATCTGCCCATTTTTGTTGGTGAAATTTCTGTTTCTTGGACAGGCATAATTTAGCATGGTTTCATGGACTCTATAGTATATATTATTGTCATATGCCGCATTTTTCGTAGATTTTGTTCATGTCGCCTGAATTAACAAAAAAGACATGTGAATGTCTAGTATCCAAAAATCTATGTTGTCCTGCTGTATTCTTCACATGTGCTTTTTAACATCTTTTTTCTGTGCTTTTGAAAGGTCCATTATAAGTGGAGTACAAGAATTACCAAGGTGCTTAATCAATGTATGGAATCAAAAGAATACATGGAAATTAGAAATGCCCTTATTGTGCTCACAAAGATAACTAGTATTTTTCCTGTGATTCGAAAAAGCGGTATCAACATTGAGAAAAGGGTAAGTACATCAGTAGTCACCATTTGTGATATGCTGTTGGGCTATTACTCACAAATATGTTTACCAGGTTGCGAAGCTAAAGGGGGATGAGAGGGAAGATCTGAAAGTACTGGCCACTGGTGTAGCTGCTGCTCTGGCAGCTCGCAAGGTAGGTGTTACATCTTCACTGGTGCCTTTTTTCTCCCTATCAGGAGACAACCACCTGTGTATGTTATGAGATGTATGTGTGGAATGCCCAATTATTATGCAGAGTTCATGGCTATCTGAAGAAGAGTTTGGTATGGGTCACCTTGATCTGAAGCCAGTGCCTGCAAAACCTATTCCTGGTAAATGGAAGATACATAAGACTTTATTTTTTTGTCGGACCACTATGATTAGCTGGAGCATAACTGTTCCTTGGATCTCGTACAGGAAATCAGTCTGCAGATTCCTCAACGGCAAAAGATCGCAGCATTTGTGCAAAATCTACAGAAGGTAGGCATGAAAGGTCAGAAAATGCAATGAAGCCTGATGCTCAACATAATAAGAAGAATGCCTCGACTGCAAATGGATCTGATAGTCAAATGCCATCGTCCTCTGCACAAGGAAAAGCTTCAGGACCTGCACGAGGTGCAGATGAACCTCCAAAACTTTTGTCTGATGGGTTAGTTAAAGTTTTGAAGCCTGCTGCAGAATCTGAGGTATCTCTCAGTTTATCATGTGGAAAGTGACAACAATTTTTTTGAATTAAGCTTTTTTCTTAAAAGGATGCATATGGCAATAGTATGTGCATCTATACATCTTTGTGCAAAAATTAGCATTTTGGTTAAAAAAATAATGTCTATTTTAGTCCTACATCCTTGTCTTTTTTCTCTAGATGACAAATAAATGTACTTCACAAATATTTGCAAGTAGATAAAAGTATTTCCACGTGTAAATTTTTAGGGTTTTTTTTAAATTGTAAACCGCCTCTCTTTTTTTCTTCTTTCTTTCAAAACAACGGATTCAGCTGTTTCTTGTTAGCGCATAATCCACGTCTTCAATTTATAGTCCTTCATTATTTCATGGAGCATAGCAGTGACCAATGAGCAATTTTGTGCTGGATAGTTTGCAACTTTGCATTGTATCTAATAGTTTTTATGACAACAGACAAGAGCACCACAAAAGCGTGATGCACACAATGCTGCAAAGGTATCTAAGCATGATTTGGTGAAGGAAGATGCAAAACCTGGGAAAATTACCAGCAGGGTTCTTAATCAAGAAGTCTCTGCTATTCCTGCTGACAGAGAAGTATTGTCTCTGCCAGCTGATGGTGGGCTGGATACTAATCCCACTAGTTCGTTGGTTGGCACCAACGGTAATGTACATCCAGCACCACGGAAGGTATCAGCATCCTCCCAAAGGTCAACGGTGTTGGCTGCACATAATGATGCAACAGCAAATCCCACCGGTGAAGGTGAATCTACTGAGTTGGTTGATTCTACCGTGAAACGGCACAAAAAATCTGTTCCCATTGAAGAAGAGAGAACGGGTAAACGAAGGAAAGGAGAAATTGAAGGCCGGGATGATGACTTAACAGAACATCATACGGACAAAGAGAAAAGAATGGACTTGCGATCAGTAGATAAATTCCATTCTGTGGATCACGAGAGAGGTAATAATGAGGAACAAAACCTAATTCGGACAGAGAAATTAAAAGAAAGGTTTGATGAGAAATATGACAGAGATCATAGAGAAAAAACAGATCGGACTGAGAGGCGACGTGGAGAAGACGTGGTTGAGAGACCAGCAGACAGATCATTGGAAAGGAGAGAACATTCTATTGAAAGGATGCAAGACAGAGGGACGGATAGGGTTCCTGAAAAAGGAAGAGAAGACAGGAATAAGGAGAGAAGCAAAGTTAAGCATGCTGAACCCTCCATAGACCGGGCACATACTTCTGATGAACGGTTCCGAGGGCAAAGCTTGCCACCACCTCCACCTCTTCCAACTAGTTTTGTACCCCAATCAGTCGCTGCTAACCGAAGAGATGAAGATAGTGACCGAAGGGGTGGAAGCACCAGACATACACAGCGGTTGTCTCCCAGGCATGATGAGAAAGAAAGGTGGCACGTGGAGGAGGAGAATGCTCCGCTGTCTCAGGATGATGGGAAGCACAGAAGAGAGGAAGATCTCCGGGATAGAAAGCGTGAAGATAGGGATGTTTCATCAAGCAGGGTAAATATGCCTTCACTCCCTAATACTCTTCTGTGATTTGTGATCAATTTTTGCTCACTAGTTCAGTTATGCCGATATATGTCTTCAGTCCCTAATAGTCTTCTGTGATTTGTGATCAAGTTTTGCTCACTAGTTCAGTTATATCGATATATGTCTTCACTCTCTAATACTCTTCTGTGATTTTGATCAATTTTTGCTCACTAGTTAAGCTATATCGATAAAAGTCATTTGTGTCTTGTGCTCAGACTTGGTGTGCAATCACTCCTCTTGGGACTTTGCATTGTGTAACCGAACATTCTTGCTTGATCTCTAATGCTATGTTATTTTTATAGGTAGATGACATGGATAGGGACAAAGGTAATACTATAAAGGAAGATAGTGACCCTAATAGTGCATCCAAACGGCGAAAAATTAAGAGAGATCAGTCTGCTTTAGAAGCTGGGGAATATGCACCTTCTGCTCCACAGCCTCCGAGCCTTGGTGCTGGTAACTCACAATTTGAAATACGAGAGAGAGAAAGAAAGGGTGCTATTTCACAGCATCGGCCGTCACATGCTGATGACCTCCCTAGGATGCATGCCAAGGATTCAACAAGCAAGACAAGTCGTAGAGAGACTGACCAGTAAGTTTGGAAATGAAGATCTCATTGAACTAAGCATGCACGCTTTCCTACAATTTATAACATTTTTCACTTTGCTGTGTTCTTTATACCTTTGCTGTCATGTGAAACACACTATCTGTTTTATGGGAACGATCAATATCTCATGCAAATTGTAGCCCATTCTTTTCCTTGACCTCTTTTAGCATGCGCCTGACCCGCCTCTTCCTAAATTGAAGAAATATTTAGTCAAATAAAATAATGATTGTATTCCCAGGTTACTAGTCGTTATGCAGGTAGAGAATGTTGAAAATCCACCATTTCACCTTCCTAAATTGTAGATAAGATGGTGTCATGCACTTAAGGTATGGTGTGGCTGGCAACTAACCACTTAAGCTAGCGATATTGCAAAAGCTGCCTCGAAGGTGGTTCAACAATTGAAAAGTATAAATACTCGTGTGCAATAATGAATTATAGAGAAACATGCAACTAAAACTGTCATTTTATTAGACCGTACAAATAGCTACATGACACAAACAGTTCAGCGGAGTAATGTGTTGAGAATTATGATTTTTGTCACCTATTTAGTTGTCATGGGTGACACTGTTAAATCCTAGCTACCAAAACCAAGATCAATGTGTATGCAAAATTGGTATTACTCTCCTTCTTTTCCCTTGTGTGCAAGAGTGTCCTAAAGGAAGTGAGCACTGAAAGCTTACACATGTAAAATGCAACATACTCTTGCATCACTTCGTTGTCTTGAAGCACATTTTAACGGCCTGATTCTGCATGAATTCTGATTTATGTATTTAGAATTGTGTTAATCCTTGTTTTGGCTTTAATACGAGCTTGAGATTTTAATGAATTTCTGAGTTACATATAGGAAAGAGAGTAATCACATCGTTATGAGTAGGCTTAATGTCTTACCTAGTTACCTTAAATATGTAGCAGAGGTATATATAAATAAATCTGTAGAAAGATGATTACTAGGATGATTTTTTTCTTTCCAGTTCTATAATGAAGCATCTGCTTGAGCCGCGTTTTTTGGTATAAACCTTTTTTAAACATAAGTTTTGTTTCTCTAACAAACCTTTAAACTGCAGAACGCATGATAGAGAACGGGAAGAGGAAAAGAGGCCAAGAACTGAAGCAAGAAGAAAGCATCGGAAATAGGTTCTTGCAGGACTTTTGATCACTGCCACATGACATGGTTTCACCTCGAGGATGTGCATGATCACCTGCGAACAAGAGTGCTTTGTTGTAGCAGGAAGATCTATCTGGACATATTTGAAACATTCAGTGTGTATGTCTCAATCCTTCAGCTGCGTACTTAAGCCGTACTTCATCGATGCTACACAGTGTCGCTGTCCAGATGCACTGTTATGAAGAATGTCATTGTGCAAGGAACAGGCATCTGGGCCATATGGTCGGTCGACTATACAAGCTGTTATAAACATTGTAACGTAGAATGATGAGCAACAGAACTGTGGGCCATATTAACCTAGACGAATTTGCTGTAAACAAGTACGTATGAGGAGATGTGTTCATCCTACAGCGGCAGAAAAGGACGAGGAGAATGTTTTGTAGCAAAGTACTTTATGGCATGTTTTGGAATGGTTTGATTATCAATTTCATGTGCGGCAACATATGTGGAACTGTTCAGCAGTATTGGTTACCTGTGTGACTTCGTCTACTTGAGCAATTCAAATAGGTGCCAGTTTGCGTTACAAGATTTTGGTAATTCGACGCGCAAAAAAAAAAAGATTTTGGTAACCCGACAAGTGTGCTGCCAAATTTTGGAAGGCGTCTTGCTAACCCCGACCGTTTAGTTTGTTTGTTGCGGGATCAATGGTGGGGCGCAGTGCCTGTCCATGAACGAGAAAGAACTAGTGCAACAGCGTGCCTGCTTGAACAATGGTGACGCGGTAAACCAAAAAACAAACCGACAGAAATACTGTTTTCCTTTATGATTGAACCGGATATAAAATTCCGTTCTGGTGCCCTCTTAAAAGGCAAAAACCAAGCTCCGTCTCGAAACAAAAGTTCTCAACGCAGAGCATCAGGTATGCTGTGAATACTGCCCGCTGAGCTGATCAAGAACCAGAAGTCATCTCCTCTCGCAAAATGCCTTCCCTCGTAAAACAAAATCCGAAGCATCCAAAGTTCTGGTAAGCCGGGCCCCTGTCCGGTCTGCATCTCCAACTCCGTCGTCGCTTGAGCCGCGGCGCTCCTATTTCTTCCGGTTCTTCCTCTGCTGCTTGGCTGCAGAGCGAACAGAGTTGCAGAAGACACAGAAGTCACGCCGAGACATCGAACAAGCATCACGGGCTGGGGTGAAATTAGCGAGAGAGAGAGAGAGAACAAGGCGGCTTACCCAGCCTCCTCTTGGCGTCGGCCTTGGCGAAGAACTCGGCCCACTCCTCCGTCAGAACGAACACCGGCTCCTCCTCCTCCTCCCCCCACTCTTCTTCCTGCCCGAGGTAAACTTCCTCTCCTCGCTCCGCCTGCGGCGCCGGCTCATCCGCGTCCCCCGCCGCCTCTCCCTGCGGCCCGGGGAGTGGTCCTTCCGCCGCGGTCGGCGGGTGGGGAAGCGTGTGGGGAGGAGGAAGAGGAACCGATGTGTGGTGGTGGTGGTGGGCACAGGGAGCGGCGGCGGGCAGGAGGTGGGCGGCGTGGTGGCGGAGGTGGATGTGGATGCGGTGGTGGTGGCCGGGGTCGAGGCGGAGGTGGAGCCGGTGGTGGTGGTGGTGGTGGTGTGGAGGGTGCGGCGGATCCATGGCGTCTGCTCCGTCTGTTCCTCGAGCCTGCGCTCTGTTTGCCACGGCAGCGCTACCGCCGAGTATATGTAGGGTTTACGCTACAGCTTCGTCACGCCCCTGCGCTTCGGGGCCTCCCTCTAAAATTAGAGAAAATCCAGATGAATTCAAATTTTTCGCCAGTGACAAAAATGGCCTCGGATGTTTGATTCTGGCTTTTTTCAGTTCTTTTTTCCTTCAACTTCAGAATGTCGATCTGGATTTTTGATAACGTCTATGGGTAAGCTTATTTATTATATTTTCTCTGTAAACAAATAGAGGACTTAACTAAAATAATGATCTAAAACGTCATATATTTATTTATTTATTTATAGGGAGAGTATATTGATGCACAATCACTCAAATGTATTGTGACTGCCCTGCTCCCTAAAATTTAACTTCGCTCTAAAATCACAAGGTGCTAGAACCCGAGGTACAACTGTATTTTTTTATGAAGCTATTTTGGAGAGGCTTTAAAAACTTCAGTTTGAAGTGTCCTCATGAAGCTGAGGGAAAGTTACCCATCACTACCATCAGTAGGTGGATTTTATTTTTCCGTCACCCTGCCGAATAGACCTTTTCCATCAAATTTTACATTTTTAAACCTGAAACTAGCTGAAAGCCAAACAAAATAAATTGTTCTAATGAAGCTGCAACTCCGGTATGGAACCACTCATGAATAACTTTATTAATCATGAAGCTCCAAAATAAATTTGGTAGAGCCTGCCAAATAATCCTCCATTTGCTTCTTACTTAATGGTCTCAGATAATCTGTGGATCTTATCTGCCTGTAGTTGCAATTAGATTATTCTTTGAACTTACTATCCGAAAACTAGTCTTTTTTCTTTTGTAACTTTCTGCAGCATAACAATCTGTGAGCTAAGGAAAGCACAGAGACATTCTGAGCACAGAAATTCACCACTGGTAAACCAGTAGCAAATTCCTAGCAAAGATCTTCATGTTTGAATGTAATACTTGGAGAATTTATGATAATCAGACTAACATACACGACTTAACTCAGAGACTCACCACAAGTACACAGTGCAATATACGGCAAAATGCATGAACTTCCATTGAGACTCATCCAAGCCTCGAAGCAGCATGACTTGAACTCTTGCACCATCAAGAATCGAACCAAAAACGAAAATACTAGAACCACATCTCTGCCCCTATTGAGTTCAACTATCGCAGATAACAGACAGACGTGACATAGGTTCCACATAATCAAGACACTGTCCTAAAAGCGCATTATTTTAAATTTGATAGTCTGCGCTCTCCTTAGAAAGCTTCACGGTCACCACCATAGCCACCGCCACCTCGGCCACCACCGCCGTAGCCGCCGCCGCCACCACCATAGCCACCGCCGCCGCCAAAGCCACCACCTCCTCCATAGCCACCGCCACCGCGTGAGAAGCCGCCACCACCCGAAGGTCTCTCATTGGCGAAGTTCACACGGACGTTCCTCCCTGCAAGCTCCTGCAAGCATTGGATGGGCATTAGATCCTTATAACTAGTGGCCAATGAAGCATAGCATCAGGATCAGGCCTAAGCAAATGACTAAAGGGAGGAACAAAACATTGAAACAATAATTAACAAGGTGTTTTCCACCTGACGGAACGGCAGGCACATGGTACATGGTGAAAATTATCAAACCCTAATCAGCATCTAAATGGTAGAAGTAAACTCTATTGTCAAGTAGAACAGCACATGTCTGATACTCTAGTTTTGACTCACCTGACCGTCCATGCCTTTTGCAGCGCTATCTGCATCAGCTTCATTCGCAAAGCTCACAAAACCAAACCCTCTAGACCTTCCAGTCTCTCGATCAGTGATGACACGTGCTGTAACATGAAAGATGGGGATTATGAAGCAGTAAATACAAGATAAGTGAAAAGCATCAGAACAACCAGCAGAGTCAAGCAAATTCCCATGTATTGCTTAACATTCATATCTTGAAACAATTAAGTGCAACATTAACATGAACCATGCCAGAACAAACAGCTACTCCCTCGGTACAGAGGGAGTAGTTCCATGTATTATTGTACAGATACCAGAAAAAAATGACTTATACAGATTTGATCAAGGCTTCAAGATGTACTGACCCTCAACGACCTCTCCAAAGCTTTGGAACGCCTCCTTCAGCGAATGATCGTCAGTAGCCCAGGCCAGACCTGATGAATAAAACTAAGGTCGTTAGTGGATAGGCTTCTAGAGTCATGTTCTACACAAAAAAGTTGTTAGTGGATAGGCCAGACCTGAGCCAAGTTCTACAATACAAGGTCATGGACATACAGTACAAGCAAAGCGACGAAAGAAAACTCACCGCCGACGAAAAGCTTATTGCCACCAGCGGGCTGGCCGGCGCACATGAAGCGGGCAGCGTTGAACAGGGCAGGAGCCGAGCCGGTCGAGGCACTGCTCGCCAAAGCACTCTGCCTAAGAAGGCTTCCGAGCTTGATGAGGGCCGCCATGGAGGAAGACTAAAACCTGCACCGACAAAATAAATCATCAGCAAAAACGAACCGAAGGGGCAAACAGGGTTAGACACATCAACCAGAGGAAAGGCACAAATTTGCAAACAAAGAAAGATTTTTTACTGGTGCAAACTCCCTACAAACACGATATACTCCTGCTATAACAGATTAATCCAACAGATCAGACCATCCCGCCTAATTCAGGCCGAGATCCCGAGAACGCCACGGTTCCCCTCCGAAACTCGCAACCCGTACTCCCATGACGACGGCCCCGAAATAATCTAACGAAACCGAACGAAATCCAACTCGATAGCCCCTCTCTAACACCTAAACCCACACGAATTATAGATCATCAGACAACAGGCAAGCGAAACCCTACCCGTTCCTCCGCCAATCGATCCACTTTTTAGACTAATAACAACAACCAGCAAGCAATCTAGCGGAAGGGGGCGACGGATCAAGGCCAGATCCGCCGCCGCCGCCGCGAGATCGGGGGGGAGAGGGGGAGGACGTACCTCTGGAGGGCGAGCTGGGACGAGACGGCGTGGGAGGGGGGAATGGAGGGGGGGGGGGGGGGGGGGGGGCTGGGGTTTAAGAGGAGGGGGGCGGAGGCGGCTAGGGTTTTGTGGTGCGCTGCGGCCTTATGTAGCAGGCTTCCAAAATATCTCCGGGTCTGGGAGGAAAATATCTGGTGGGCTTGTGGTGGGCTGGACGGTGGTTGGTCGATAGGGAAATGAGCCAGCCGGTGATCTCGGCGCTACGGCCTACGGGCATGCCGATTTTGCTTTTACTCCTTGCCCTGCTCTCCAAGAAAACATTTCTCCCATTAAGCGTTTTGCATTCACTCGCTGGGACAATTTGGGAGATAAATCAGAGAAAAATGTTTATCCAGGGCCGGGCCGGTAAAATCCGGGGCCTTGTGCGAAACTAAAAAATGAGGTCCTATCTCACTAGAAACAAATAAAATATCAAGCAATTATAATGTATATTTGATATAGTGTCTTACGTAACAAATTATGTTGTATTGAAACACAAGATATAAAAGATGAATAAAATAAAATCCAGGGCCCTGCCGCGCTCGATGCCTTTGGTTACAAAAAAATCGAGCAGATTAGCTTATTAATTTTTTGAGGGGAGATCAAGGCATCGAGCAGATCAGCATGCCCTAGCACCCTGGCGGCTAGGATCGCAATCGAGGAATCGAGCAGTGGCTTGGGATGGTCGAGCAGCGGCCCGATGGACGCACGCACTGGGGAGTCACGCGCCAGCGGGCAGAGGCCCAGTTCTATGTGAGGCCCAACACCTATACACTCGAAAAAATATGTACAAAGGCATTTAAAAAGTTTGGGGCCCCCTAAATTGATGGGCCCTGTGCGGCCGCACAGCACGCACAACTGTGGGCCCGGCCCTGGCTGTATCGGTTTATCGCACATAAAAATGTTACACAATCCTTTTGGCAAAAAAACATATATAAATGCTTGGTTCCTGATATAAGCATGCTTCATTCATACATTATGTTATTGCTATGCCACAAACAACTGCATGTTCATACATTTTTTTCTGATAATCGTATGTGTTCATACATTAATTAGTAAGATACTCAATCTAGAATGATAGACTATATATTAATCCCCCCCTCCCCCCAAAAAAAAAACTATATTACAAATCATCTGTTACATATGTTCATAGCGTAAAGCAACATGTAGGGTTTACTATAGAGAAATTAGGCGCAACATGATCTTTATCTTATTTGGTAGAAAGCTTTCTTGTACCTCATCCCTTGCACTGAAAAGACGAGATTTCTCTCATACACTTCCTACGATTTGTTTTGTAGTTTGCTAGCTCGTGTTCGTGTAGCATTACCATGGAGCAGCACGACGAATGTATTGCGCCAGGACCCACAGACTCTCGAGACAAAACTAGCTTTTTTAGGGGTAAAGCCAAGTTTTGTTTATCAAGGCCATAGTTGTGGGATACAAATTGGATCATGGGGTTGGGTAAGCCAAATGTGACGCCCCTGACTTAAAGAATGTGAACATTTGGCTAGACTATGTGACAGAGTCGATTCCGGTGAATGTCGGGTAGGGGTCCCGAGCTGGTAGTCTAGAGACGATGGTAATAAGGACACGAGGTTTTACCCAGGTTTGGGCTCTCTCAAAGAGATAGAAAGGATCAGTATGGTCGACTATAAGGGGGTGAATAGGGGACTAACAATTTTTAACTTACCTCCCAAATTTTAGGCTCAATAAAAGATAGAGTGTCTAGATATGCAACAAGATGGGCAGCCTATATGACAAGCACAACGAGCAACACAAGGCGGAAGCTAGCACAAAGTAAAGGAACGAGATAACCGTAAGTGGAGACGATGAAGATAAGGATGTGTTTCTAAAGTTCCCTCCTTCGGGGGAGGTATGCCTCCATTGGAGGGGTGTGGAGGCACATTGCTCCCCAAGCGTCCCAAGGACTCACCCCATTCTCCACAGTCCACACCCCCTCACTCAAGGTGTCGTGAATCCACTAGCGGAGGCGGCAACCGAAACCATTACAAATAAGGTTGGGGCTCTCTCCACAACTTAATTGGAGGCTCTCAACACCACCACGGATTTGTTGGGGAACGTAGTAATTTCAAAAAAATTCCTACGCACACGCAAGATCATGGTGATGCATAGCAACGAGAGGGGAGAGTGTAATCTACGTACCCTCGTAGACCGACGGCGGAAGCGTTATGACAACGCGGTTGATGTAGTCGTACGTCCTCACGGCCCGACCGATCAAGCACCGAAACTACGGCACCTCCGAGTTCTAGCACACGTTCAGCTCGATGACGATCCCCGGACTCCGATCCAGCAAAGTGTCGGGGAAGAGTTCCGTCAGCACGACGGCGTGGTGACGATCTTGATGTTCTACCGTCGCAGGGCTTCGCCTAAGCACCGCTACAATATTATCGAGGAGTAAGGTGGAAGGGGGCACCGCACACAGCTAAGAAAACGATCACGAGGATCAACTTGTGTGTCTAGAGGTGCCCCCCTGCCCCTGTATATAAAGGAGCAAGGGGGGAGGCCGGCCGGCCGGCCCTTGGGCGCGCCAAGGAGGAGGAGTCCTCCTCCTAGTAGGAGTAGGACTCCCCTCTTTCCTACTCCTACTAGGAGGGGGAAAGGAAGGGGGAGAGGGAGAAGGAAAGGGGGGCGCCGCCCCCCTTCTCCTAGTCCAATTTGGACCAGAGGGGGAGGGGGCGCGCGGCCCACCCTGGCCACCCCTCTCTCTCTCTCCACTAAGGCCCATAAGGCCCATTACTTCTCCCGGGGGGTTCCGGTAACCCTCCGGTTTTCTCCGAAATCACCCGAAACACTTTCGGTGTCCAAATATAGCCGTCCAATATATCAATCTTTATGTCTCGACCATTTCGAGACTCCTCGTCATGTCCGTGATCATATCCGAGACTCCGAACAAACTTCGGTACATCAAAATATATAAACTCATAATGAAACTGTCATCGTAACGTTAAGCGTGCGGACCCTACGGGATCGAGAACAATGTAGACATGACCGAGACATGTCTCCGGTCAATAACCAATAGCGGAACCTGGATGCTCATATTGGCTCCCACATATCCTACGAAGATCTTTATCGGTCAGACCGCATAACAACATATGTTGTTCCCTTTGTCATCGGTATGTTACTTGCCCGAGATTCGATCGTCGGTATCTCAATACCTAGTTCAATCTCGTTACCGGCAAGTCTCTTTACTCGTTTCATAATACATCATCTCGCAACTAACTCATTAGTTGCAATGCTTGCAAGGCTTATGTGATGTGCATTACCGAGAGGGCCCAGAGATACCTCTCCGACAATCGGAGTGACAAATCCTAATCTCGAAATACGTCAACCCAACATGTACCTTTGGAGACACCTGTAGAGCTCCTTTATAATCACCCAGTTACGTTGTGACGTTTGGTAGCGCACAAAGTGTTCCTCCGGCAAACGGGAGTTGCATAATCTCATAGTCATAGGAACATATATAAGTCATGAAGAAAGCAATAGCAACAAACTAAATGATCAAGTGCTATGCTAACGGAATGGGTCAAGTCAATCACATCATTCTCCTAATGATGTGATCCCGTTAATCAAATGACAACTCATGTCTATGGTTAGGAAACATAACCATCTTTGATCAATGAGCTAGTCAAGTAGAGGCATACTGGTGACACTCTGTTTGTCTATGTATTCACACATGTATTATGTTTCCGGTTAATACAATTCTAGCATGAATAATAAACATTTATCATGAAATAAGGAAATAAATAATAGCTTTATTATTGCCTCTAGGGCATATTTCCTTCAGTCTCCCACTTGCACTAGAGTCAATAATCTAGTTCACATCTCCATGTGATTTAACACCAATAGTTCACACCACCATGTGATTAACACCTATAGTTCACATCGACATGTGACCAACACCCAAAGGGTTTACTAGAGTCAATAATCTAGTTCACATCGCTATGTGATTAACACCCAAAGAGTACTAAGGTGTGATCATGTTTTGCTTGTGAGAGAAGTTTAGTCAACGGGTCTGCCACATTCAGATCCGTAAGTATTTTGCAAATTTCTATGTCAACAATGCTCTGCACGGAGCTACTCTAGCTAATTGCTCCCACTTTAAATATGTATCCAGATTGAGATTTTGAGTCATCTGGATCAGTGTCAAAACTTGCATCGACGTAACCCTTTACGATGAACCTTTTGTCACCTCCATAATCGAGAAACATATCCTTATTCCACTAAGGATAATTTTGACCAATGTCCAGTGATCTACTCCTAGATCACTATTGTACTCCCTTGCCAAACTCAGGGCAGGGTATACAATAGGTCTGGTACACAGCATGGCATACTTTATAGAACCTATGGCTGGGGCATAGGGAATGACTTTCATTCTCTCTCTATCTTCTGTCGTGGTCGGGTCTTACTCAACTTCACACCTTTGTAACACAGGCAAGAAATCCTTCTTTGACTGTTCCATTTTGAACTACTTCAAAATCTTGTCAAGGTATGTATTCATTGAAAAAAACTTATCAAGCGTCTTGATCTATCTCTATAGATCTTGATGCTCAATATGTAAGGAGCTTCACCGAGGTCTTTCTTTGAAAAACTCCTTTCAAACATTCCTTTATGCTTTGCAGAATAATTCTACATTATCTCCGATCAACAATATGTCTTTCACATATACTTATCAGAAATGTTGTAGTGCTCCCACTCACTTTCTTGTAAATACATGCTTCACCGCAAGTCTGTATAAAACTATATGCTTTGATCAACTTATCAAAGCATATATTCCAACTCCGAGATGCTTGCACCAGTCCATAGATGGATCGCTGGAGCTTGCATATTTTGTTAGTACCTTTAGGATTGACAAAATCTTCTGGTTGCATCATATACAACTCTTCTTTAATAAATCCATTAAGGAATGCAGTTTTGTTTATCCATTTGCCAGATTTCATAAAATGCGGTAATTGCTAACATGATTCAGATAGACTTAAGCATAGATACGAGTGAGAAACTCTCATCATAGTCAACACCTTGAACTTGTCGAAAACCTTTTTGCGACAATTCTAGCTTTGTAGATAGTAACACTACTATCAGCGTCCGTCTTCCTCTTGAAGATCCATTTAATCTCAATGGTTCGGCGATCATTGGGCAAGTCAATCAAAGTCCATACTTTGTTCTCATACATGGATCTCATCTCAGATTTCATGGCCTCAAGCCATTTCGCGGAATCTGGGCTCATCATCGCTTCCTCATAGTTCGTAGGCTCGTCATGGTCAAGTAACATGACCTCCAGAACAGGATTACCGTACCACTCTGGTGCGGATATCACTCTGGTTTACCTACGAGGTTCGGTAGTAACTTGATCTGAAGTTACATGATCATCATCATTAGCTTCCTCACTAATCGGTGTAGTAGTCACAGGAACAGATTTCTGTGATGAACTACTTTCCAATAAGGGAGCAGGTACAGCTACCTCATCAAGTTCTACTTTCCTCCCACTCACTTCTTTCGAGAGAAACTCCTTTTCTAGAAAGGACCCATTCAAAGCAACCAATATATTGCCTTCGGATCTGTGATAGAAGGTGTACCCAACATTTTCTTTTGGGTATCCTATGAAGACGCACTTCTCCGATTTGGGTTAGAGCCTATCAGGTTGAAACTTTTTCACATAAGCATTGCAACCTCAAACTTTAAGAAATGACAGCTTAGGTTTCTTGCCAAACCATAGTTCATACGGTGTCGTCTCAACGGATTTAGATGGTGCCCTATTTAACGTGAATGCAGCTGTCTCTAATGCATAACCCCAAAAAGATAGTGGTAGATCGGTAAGAGACATCATAGATCGCACCATATCTAATAAAGTACGGTTATGACGTTCGGACACACCATTATGCTGTGGTGTTCCAGGTGGCGTGAGTAGTGAAACTATTTCACATTGTTTTTAACTGAAGGCCAAACTCGTAACTCAAATGTTTTACTTCTGCGATCATATCGTAGAAACTTTTATTTTTGTTACGATGATTCTCCACTTCACTCTGAAATTCTTTGAACTTTTCAAATGTTTCAAACTTGTGTTTCATTAAGTAGATATACTCATATCTGCTCAAATCATCTGTGAAGATCAGAAAACAATGATACCTGCCGCGAGCCTCAATATTCATCGGACCACATACATCAGTATGTATGATTTCCAACAAATCTGTTGCTCGCTCCATTGTTCTGGAGAACGGAGTCTTAGTCATCTTGCCCATGAGGCATGGTTCGCAAGCATCAACTGATTCATAATCAAGTGATTCCAAAAGCCCATCAGCATGGAGTTTCTTCATGCGCTTTACGCCAATATGACCTAAATGGTAGTGCCACAAGTAAGTTGCACTATCATTATTAACTTTGCATCTTTTGGTTTCAATATTATGAATATGTGTATCACTATGATCGAGATCCAACGAACCATTTTCATTGGGTGTGTAACCATATAAGGTTTTATTCATGTAAACAGAACAACAATTTATTCTCTTACTTAAATGAATAACCGTATTGCAATAAACATGATTAAATCATATTCATGTTCAAGGCAAACACCAAATAACACTTATTTAGGTTCAACACTAATCCCAAAAGTATAGGGAGTGTGCGATGATGATCATATCAATCTTGGAACCACTTCCAACACACATCGTCACTTCACCCTTAACTAGTCTATGTTCATTCTGCAACTCCCGTTTCGAGTTACTACTCTTAGCAACTGAACCAGTATCAAATACCGAGGGGTTGCTACGAACACTAGTAAAATACACATCAATAATCTGTATATCAAATATACCTTTGTTCACTTTGCCATCCTTCTTATCCGCCAAATACTTGGGGCAGTTCCGCTTCCAGTGACCAGTCCCTTTGCAGTAGAAGCACTTAGTCTCAGGCTTAGGACCAGACTTGGGCTTCTTCACTTGAGCAGCAACTTGCTTGCCGTTCTTCTTGAAGTTCCCCTTCTTCCCTTTGCCCTTTTCTTGAAACTAGTGGTCTTGTCTACCATCAACACTTGATATTTTTCTTGATTTCTACCTTCGTCGATTTTAGCATTACGAAGAGCTTGGGAATCGTTTCCGTTATCCCTTGCATATCATAGTTCATCACGAAGTTCTACTAACTTGGTGATGGTGACTAGAAAATTCTGTCAATCACTATTTTATCTGGAAGATTAACTCCCACTTGATTCAAGCGATTGTAGTACCCAGACAATCTGAGCACATGCTCACTGCTTGAGCTATTCTCCTCCATCTTTTAGCTATAGAACTTGTTGGAGACTTCATATCTCTCAACTCGGGTATTTGCTTGAAATATTAACTTCAACTCCTGGAACATCTCACATGGTCCATGACGTTCAAAAACGTCTTTGAAGTCCCGATTCTAAGCCATTTAAGCATGGCGCACTAAACTACCAAGTAGTCATCATATTGAGCTAGCCAAATGTTCATAACATCTGCATCTGCTCCTACAATAGGTTTGTCACCTAGCGGTGCATCAAAGACATAATTCTTCTGTGCAGCAATGAGGATAAACCTCAGATCACGGATCCAATCCGCATCATTGCTACTAACATCTTTCAACTTAGTTTTCTCTAGGAACATATCAAAAAATAAAACAGGGGAGCTAAACGCGAGCTATTGATCTACAACATAGATATGCTAATACTACCAGGACTAAGTTCATGATAAATTTAAGTTCAATTAATCATATTACACAAGAACTCCCACTTAGATAGACATCCCTCTAATCCTCTAAGTGATCACGTGATCCAAATCAACTAAACCATGTCCGATCATCACGTGAGATGGAGTAGTTTCAATGGTGAACATCAATATGTTGATCATATCTACTATATGATTCACGCTCGACCTATCGGTCTCCGTGTTCCGAGGCCATATCTGTTATATACTAGGCTCGTCAAGTTTAACCTGAGTATTCCGCGTGTGCAACTGTTTTGCACCCGTTGTATTTGAACGTAGAGCCTATCACACCCGATCATCACGTGGTGTCTCAGCACGAAGAACTTTCGCAACGGTGCATACTCAGGGAGAACACTTGTACCTTGATAATTAGTGAGAGATCATCTTATAAAGCTACCGTCGAACTAAGCAAAAATAAGATGTATAAAAGATAAACATCACATGCAATCAAAATATGTGACATAATATGGCCATCATCATCTTGTGCCTTTGATCTCCATCTCCAAAGCATCGCATGATCTCCATCGTCACCGGCATGACACCATGATCTCCATCATCTTGATCTATATCAATGTGTCGTCACATGGTTGTCTCGCCAACAATTGCTCTTGCAACTATTGCTATCGCATAGCGATAAAGTAAAGCAATTATTTGGCGCTTGCATCTTATGCAATAGAGAGATAACCATAAGGCTTTTGCCAGTTGCCGATAACTTCAACAAAACATGATCATCTCATACAACAACTTATATCTCATCACGTCTTGACCATATCACATCACAACATGCCCTGCAAAAACAAGTTAGACGTCCTCTACTTTGTTGTTGCAAGTTTTACGTGGCTGCTATGGGCTTGAGCAAGAACCGTTCTTACCTACGCATCAAAACCACAACGATAGTTTGTCAAGTTGGTGCTGTTTTAACCTTCTCAAGGACCGGGCGTAGCCACACTCGGTTCAATTAAAGTTGGAGAAACTGACACCCGCCAGCCACCTGTGTGCAAAGCACGTCGGTAGAACCAGTCTCGCGTAAGCGTACGCGTAATGTCGGTCCGGGCCGCTTCATCCAACAATACCGCCGAACCAAAGTATGACATGCTGGTAAGCAGTATGACTTATATCGCCCACAACTCACTTGTGTTCTACTCGTGCACAACATCAACGCATAAAACCTAGGCTCGGATGCCACTGTTGGGGAACGTAGTAATTTCAAAAAAATTCCTACGCACACGCAAGATCATGGTGATGCATAGCAACGAGAGGGGAGAGTGTAATCTACGTACCCTCGTAGACCGACAGCGGAAGCGTTATGACAACGCGGTTGATGTAGTCGTACGTCTTCAACTACGGCACCTCCGAGTTCTAGCACACGTTCAGCTCGATGACGATCCCCGGACTCCGATCCAGCAAAGTGTCGGGGAAGAGTTCCGTCAGCACAACGGCGTGGTGACGATCTTGATGTTCTACCGTCGCAGGGCTTTGCCTAAGCACCACTACAATATTATCGATGAGTAAGGTGGAAGGGGGCACCGCACACGGCTAAGAAAACGATCACGAGGATCAACTTGTGTGTCTAGAGGTGCCCCCTGCCCCTGTATATAAAGGAGCAAGGGGGGAGGCCGGCCGGCCCTTGGGCGCGCCAAGGAGGAGGAGTCCTCCGCCTAGTAGGAGTAGGACTCCCCTCTTTCCTACTCCTACTAGGAGGGGGAAAGGAAGGGGGAGAGGGAGAAGGAAAGGGGGGCGCCGCCCCCCTTCTCCTAGTCCAATTCGGACCAGAGGGGTAGGGGCGCGCGGCCCACCCTGGCCGCCCCTCTCTCTCTCCACTAGGGCCCATAAGGCCCATTACTTCTCCCGGGGGGGGGGGGGGTTCTGGTAACCCTCCGGCACTCCGGTTTTCTCCGAAATCACCCGGAACACTTCCGGTGTCCGAATATAGCCGTCCAATATATCAATCTTTATGTCTCGACTATTTCGAGACTCCTCGTCATGTCCGTGATCATATCTGGGACTCCGAACAAACTTCGGTACATCAAAATATATAAACTCATAATGAAACTGTCATCGTAACGTTAAGCGTGCGGACCCTACGGGTTCGAGAACAATGTAGACATGACCGAGACATGTCTCTGGTCAATAACCAATAGCGGAACCTGGATGCTCATATTGGCTCCCACATATTCTACGAAGATCTTTATCGGTCAGACCGCATAACAACATACGTTGTTCCCTTTGTCATCGGTATGTTACTTGCCCGAGATTCGATCGTCGGTATCTCAATACCTAGTTCAATCTCGTTACCGGCAAGTCTCTTTACTCGTTTTGTAATACATCATCTCGCAACTAACTCATTAGTTGCAATGCTTGCAAGGCTTATGTGATGTGCATTACCGAGAGGGCCCAGAGAAACCTCTCCGACAATCGGAGTGACAAATCCTAATCTCGAAATATGCCAACCCAACATGTACCTTTGGAGACACCTGTAGAGCTCCTTTATAATCACCCAGTTACGTTGTGACGTTTGGTAGCACACAAAGTGTTCCTCTGGCAAACGGGAGTTGCATAATCTCATAGTCATAGGAACATGTATAAGTCATGAAGAAAGCAATAGCAACAAACTAAATGATCAAGTGCTATGCTAACGGAATGGGTCAAGTCAATCACATCATTCTCCTAATGATGTGATCCTGTTAATCAAATGACAACTCATGTCTATGGTTAGGAAACATAACCATCTTTGATCAACAAGCTAGTCAAGTAGAGGCATACTGGTGACACTCTGTTTGTCTATGTATTCACACATGTATTATGTTTCCGGTTAATACAATTCTAGCATGAATAATAAACATTTATCATGAAATAAGGAAATAAATAATAACTTTATTATTGCCTCTAGGGCATATTTCCTTCAGGATCTTCACCACAATGGATTGTGTCTCCGAGGTGACCTCTTCCATCTAGGGTGCCCAAACACCAAAGAGTAACAAGATCCTCAGAAAATGAATGGGCGAATCAATTTTCCTATGGTGTAAGTGTAGATCCAGGTCTTCTCCCTCAATCCCTAGCAAATCAACAAGCTTGGTTGGCTAGAGAAGGAAATCGGGCAAGATGGATCTTAGGGCGTTAATGGAGGAGAGAGAGGGGGGGTAAAAGGTAGGTGGGAAGTGGAAGAACCGCCTCCTTAAATAGTCTCACCTCAAATTCAACTGTTATGCAGAAAATAGGACCAGAGCGCTACAACCGCTCAATCGAGCAGTACAACTACTCCAGGCAGTAGTACATGGCTGCAATGGCCAGAGTGGTAGAACCGTATTGTTGGGAAATGAAGTAGAAAACAAAAAAATCGCGCCTGCGCACACCCAAGATCAATATGAAGATGCATAACAGGTTGGGATCACGATCGTTACCGTCACCGAGTTGTCGTGGAAGAAGAACGTGCTGGTGTAGATCGTGCTGGGAGTCCCTCAAACCGTGATGAACGATCCCGCGAACCGCCCACAAACAGTCTCTCAAACTGAAGACCGAAAGCACAGCCTCTCTACGTGGTTGCAAGCGTGCAGCCTTCATGGTCCAGCAGCGCTTCGCCGTCCAGAGTTAATCGTCGCTGGAGAATTAGAGGGAGGATATTAGAACCACATGGGGCTTCTAATTATGAGGACAAGAGGATTAGCCTAGCTCTAATTAGTCAACTAGGACCAACTAGAACTAGAACTAGAAGAGGCTCCAAAACTCGTATCTATAATAGAGCACAAATCCTCATGTATATATAGGATAGAGGGGAGAGGAAGGGCTGCCACAAAGGGGGAAAGTTTCCCCCTGGGTGCATCGGCCAGGGAGGAGGAGTATGAATCCTCCCCCTCTCCCAATTCGGCCTCCTTCCCTAAGGAAGGAGGCACTTTCCCACTTGGACCTTTTTGGCCCAAGTTGCCTTCCACCTCTTGGACTTTTTAGGCCCGTTGATACTAAATTAAATATATAAATATTTTAAATACTTTCAGACCATTATATATATAATTTAATGTCCCCAGAAACATTTTCCACCTATATATTATTTATCGGTAATACCCAGTATTACCTGATATTCACCGAAACCCTTCCGCGACACCGAAACGCTTCCGGATCCTCTCGGAACTATTCTGAATGCTAATGAAATGATTCCACAAATATATTATCATCACTCCCGTCCTACTAACACTCAACAGACCATGATTGCCATAAGCTTGTGACCCGGTAGTTTCAGTAGCTCATAGACATGAACAATACCGTTTCTTCAATGATCGATAGCGGAACCGGGGACGTCCATATCGATCCCCATGAGCACACGAATGATATTCGAGTGAACCTTTGGGTTATCATGTGATGTTCCCTTTGCCTCATGATACTTCACAGAATCCAGGATATGTCGGTATCCTCCTGAGTCATCACCATGCTCACTATACCGAAATCCTCGTTGGGGCCCCCCCCCCCCCCGTGCGTCCGTATCAAGACGACGGCGGCCCCATGGGAGGACGTCTCCTCGGCCTCCGGCCCCTGCCGCTTCAAGAAAAATAAGCGCACTCAGAGGTCGATCGTGGGCTCGACCTCCGGGTACCCATCGCATAGGGTGACAAACCACGAGAGTTGCAAGATGGCGTTCACGCCCAGATGGTGTGGCTGGAGCCCGAAGAAATCCAGGAATGCACGGAAGAAGTTGCTCGTGGGGAGGCCGAACCCGCGCTTCAAATGCATGTATTAGACCACGCGCTCAGTCCCCTCTGGCAGGCGCACGATCACCTCCATCTCCCTCGGCAGGCGCTTGGTGTTGCGTAGATACATGATGTCCTTGGTGATGGTGGAACCCATCCACGAGCTCGACGACAGCGCCATCAATGGTGTGGGGCGGAGCAGGAAAGACAAGGAAGAATGGCGGTGAAGTCTTGCTCAAAGAGCGGCGGAGCGTCGCAGCGCGCGGAGGTCGCAAGAGCAAAAGGAGGAGGAAGAAGATGGGGAGCGCGAGCGAGAATGATCTCCGCCGCCCCCTCCTCCCAATTTGTAAACCATGGCCGGAATGTGGGGAAGTGAGATCGTTTGTGCATGCCCCTCCCACTTCCCCGCAATAAATGTGCACGTACCACACGCAATAACTACCTCGAGAATAGCAACCGACCCAGGGACGCTGCAATAAATCTGTGTGCGTGGGCCAAGGGCGTGCAGTGGCGGGTCCTAGCTCGTCGCCCCGTCCCGTCGCACGCATGGCCTGTGAGGTCCCTTCAGCTCCCGAGCACCACGTGGCGCCCGCGCCGAGCCCAAGAGATTGCTCCAAGATTCGGCAGGACTCCTAGGTTTCCTGCCCAAGCCAGGATGCCGCAATCCGGCTTCCGGAAGCCAGCACACAGTGGGTGTTGTCGGACCCGGCAGTTGCAAGCTTCACCAATAGCTGCCTTCTCAGGGGGGGGGGGGCTGCGAAGGCCCTCCTACTCGAAACCGACGGACCTTCATAGCTTCGAGGACTACTGTCGGGGGGACGAACCCCGGGCAGGAAACGGAACCCAGATCCTTTTCAAAAACATCGAGGCTAGCATCGCCCCTCAATCCGGCATGCCCTTGGCCGGGTCCCTCAACCAGGCCAAGACGGCAACCCGACCCTAACAACTGGTGCAAGCCGGCAGAGCTCGGTGAATCAAGACTTCCCCAGCAAGACAACTCCCCCGTGGCGTGTTCCTCAACCCGGTCGTGGGTCAGCTCCTGTCCAATCCAAGGCATGCGATGGGACGAGCCTCCATAAAGGGGTGAGAGAGGCAGCAGTGCCCCGCCAACTCCTCTGTCCGGCAGAGGCATGGCAGTAGTGCCCCATCTGCCCCGCTAACCGAGGCTGGCATGGCTACAATACAATTGTCGTCACTGGTGACGTCAGCAGATGGTGACCTGGCAGTGCACCACTGTAGCTGACTCGACCCGGCCACTCCGTGACGATCGACAAGATGGAGCACAGTGCCTCCTGATGCACGGGGCCTACGCCCGGAGAACCCGGCAAGCCCTGGTACCCGGCGGGCCCCAGCGCCGACTTCCCGGTCACTGACAACCCGACCCCATGGCCTGTATCTTTACCATTGTACCCCTGGGGGGTTGACCTATAAAAACCCCCAGGAGCCCTCATGCATACGGGCGATCAGACCAGTAGAACACACACACACACACACACACACACACTTACAAGGAGAAGGAGCAGCCTAAGCCCTGGCATGCCTTCCTTCTTCCTCCAAACAACTCTAGGAGCAACTCTGTACTGTTTCATATAAAACACACTCGGCAGGACTAGGGGTGTTATCTCTCCAGAGAGCCCCGAACCTGGGTATGTCTTGCATCCCTCGCTCGCTCATGCCAACCTCGCTTGTGGAGCCCACCGGTGCCCTCGAGCCTCCTCCTCTCTTTAGCCATCCTTTGGCATGTGCCGTGCGCCCACCACGACAGCTACTATCCTTTTTCCACACTTGTGCTTCAAAGTAGCACCGTGATCTTCATGATAGAGAGTCTCCTATGTTGTCACTTTCATATACTAGTGGGAATTTTTCATTATAGAACTTGGCTTGTATATTCCAATGATGGGCTTCCTCAAAATGCCCTAGGTATTCATGAGCAAGCAAGTTGGATGCACACCCACTCAGTTTCTTTTTGAGCTTTCATACACTTATAGCTCTAGTGCATCCGTTGCATGGCAATCCCTACCGAGGGAGTCCTGGATTAGGGGGTGTTCGGGTAGCTGGACTATACCTTCAGCCGGACTCCAGGACTATGAAGATACAAGATTGAAGACTTCGTCTCGTGTCCGGATGGGACTTTCCTTGGCGTGGAAGGCAAGCTTGGCGATGCGGATATTCAAGATCTCCTACCATTGTAACCGACTTTGTGTAACCCTAACCCTCTCCGGTGTCTATATAAACCGGAGGGTTTTAGTCCGTAGGACAACTTCATCATACAACAATCATACCATAGGCTAGCTTTTAGGGTTTAGCCTCCTTGATCTCGTGGTAGATCTACTCTTGTATTACCCATATCATCAATATTAATCAAGTAGGACGTAGGGTTTTACCTCCATCAAGAGGGCCCGAACTTGGGTAAAACATCGTGTTCCTTGCCTCCTGTTACCATCCGGCCTAGACGCACAGTTCGGGACCCCCTACCCGAGATCCGCCGGTTTTGACACCGACATTGGTGCTTTCATTAAGAGTTCCTCTGTGTCGTCGCCTTTAGGCCCGATGGCTCCTTCAATCATCAACAACGATGCAGTCCAGGGTGAGACTTTTCTCCCCGGACAGATCTTTGTCTTCGGCGGCTTCGCACTGCGGGCCAAGTCGCTTGGCCACCTTGAGCAGATCAAAAGCTACGCCCCTGGCCATCAGGTCAGGTTTGGAAGCCTAAACTACACGGCTGACATCCGCGGGGACTTGATCTTCGACGGATTCGAGCCACAGCCAAGCGCGTCGCACTGTCTCGATGGGCATGATATAGCTCTGCCGCCGAACAGCGCCTTGGAGGCCGCACACGCATCGGTTCCGACCATTGATTCGGAGCCTACTGCGCCGATCGAGGATCAGCGGTTGGACGCTGCCTCAGGGGCTGCGATCTCAGAGGCGATCGAGCCGAACTCCAGCCCCGCACTCCGCATGGCCCGTGACTCCGAGGAGCCGGATTCCTTTCCGAACTCCGAGCCCCCCGCGCCCCTGCCGATCGAATCCGATTGGGCGCCGATAATGGAGTTCACCGCCGCAGACATCTTTCAGCACTCGCCCTTCGGCGACATCCTGAATTTGCTAAAGTCTCTCTCTTTATCAAGAGAGCCCTGGCCGGACTACGGTCAGCAAGGATGGGATTCGGATGATGAAGAAATTCAAAACCCACCCACCACCCACTTCGTAGCCACTGTCGACGACTTAACCGACATGCTCTACTTCGACTCCGAAGACATCGACGGTATGGACGACGATGCAGGAGACAACCAAGAACCAACGCCTATAGGGCATTGGACAGCCACCTCATCTCACGATGTGTACATGGTGGATACCCCTAAAGAAAGCAACAACAAGGAAAACAGGGATGGAAAGAGGGATCGATCTCTCGAAAAACAATCAAAGCGTTGGCGTAAACGCCGACCCAAGCCCCACCTCGATAAAGACCCAGCCATAGAGCAGGATGAGCCGGTAGACGACGAGCATGCCTTAGAGCAACCGTCCCAACAGAACAACCCGGATAGAGAAACCGAACATCCCTCCCCCGGCAAAAATGGCATTCCGAACGACCCTACGCCGGACAAGCCCACGAAGCAGAAGAACCTCCACAAACGCCTCGTTGCAACCGCATGCAGCCTGAAAAAGCAGAAGTGGAAGCTAAAAACTGCGGAAGATGCACTCAGGATCAGATGGAGTAAAGTAATCAATACCGCAGACAAATATGGCGACAGTCGCCGCACTAAAATCTATCCGAAGAGAAAGCTACTGCCTGAATTCGACGAGGAGGCCTTAGAGCCCTCGCATTCCAAAAGTGAGAAAGCCACACGGTCGGATAGACGACCCCATGGCCAGCATAAAGCGGCAAGCAGCGCCGCACTTAAGCCGGCATGCGACCCACTTAAGGATTCGCATCATGGCCTAGCCAGGTCCATTTACGGGCCAAGAAAGCAAGCTCACGTAAGCAATGCAATAAAGCTATTATCAGAATCCGGCACACCCAAATACAGGGGTGCCGCACACCCCCTATGTTTCACCGATGAGGTCCTGGATTATGAATTTCCAGCGGGATTCAAACCCGTAAACATAGAGGCATATGATGGAACAACAGACCCTGGAGTCTGGATCGAGGATTATATCCTCCACATACATATGGCTAGAGGAGATGACCTCCACGCCATAAAATACTTACCCCTCAAGCTTAAAGGGCCAGCCCGGCATTGGCTCAAAAGCCTTCCTGAAAACACAATCGGAAGTTGGTAAGAGCTCAAGGACGCTTTTCGAGCAAATTTTCAAGGGACCTATGTCCGCCCTCCGGATGCAGACGATCTTAGTCACATAACTCAACAGCCCGGAGAGTCAGCTCGGCAATTCTGGAATAGATTTCTTACTAAAAAGAATCAGATAGTCGACTGTCCGGACGCTGAAGCCTTAGCGGCTTTCAGGCATAATGTCCGAGACGAATGGCTCGCCAGACACCTCGGCCAAGAAAAGCCAAGAACAATGGCCGCACTAACAAGCCTCATGACCCGCTTTTGCGCAGGAGAGGACAGCTGGTTGGCAAGATGCAGCACCAGTGACCCAAGTACTGAAGGAAATATGCCCTAGAGGCAATAATAAAGTTATTATTTATTTCCTTATTTCATGATAAATGTTTATTATTCATGCTAGAATTGTATTAACCGGAAACATAATACATGTGTGAATACATAGACAAACAGAGTGTCACTAGTATGCCTCTACTTGACTAGCTCGTTAATCAAAGATGGTTATGTTTCCTAACCATAGACAAAGAGTTGTTATTTGATTAAAGAGGTCACATCATTAGTTGAATGATCTGATTGACATGACCCATTCCATTAGCTTAGCACCCGATCGTTTAGTATGTTGCTATTGCTTTCTACATGACTTATACATGTTCCTATGACTATGAGATTATGCAACTCCCGTTTACCGGAGGAACACTTTGGGTACTACCAAACGTCACAACGTAACTGGGTGATTATAAAGGAGTACTACAGGTGTCTCCAATGGTACATGTTGGGTTGGCGTATTTCGAGATTAGGTTTTGTCACTCCGATTGTCGGAGAGGTATCTCTGGGCCCTCTCGGTAATGCACATCACATAAGCCTTGCAAGCATTGCAACTAATGAGTTAGTTGCGAGATGATGTATTACGGAACGAGTAAAGAGACTTGCCGGTAACAAGATTGAACTAGGTATTGGATACCGACGATCGAATCTCGGGCAAGTAACATACCGATGACAAAGGGAACAACGTATGTTGTTATGCGGTCTGATCGATAAAGATCTTCGTAGAATATGTAGGAGCCAATATGGGCATCCAGGTCCCGCTATTGGTTATTGACCAGAGATGTGTCTCGGTCATGTCTACATTGTTCTCGAACTGTAGGGTCCGCACGCTTAACGTTACGATGACAGTTATTATGAGTTTATGCATTTTGATGTACCGAAGGTTGTTCGGAGTCCCGGATGTGATCACGGACATGACGAGGAGTCTCGAAATGACCGAGACATAAAAATTGATATATTGGAAGCCTATGTTTGGATATCGGAAGTGTTCCGGGTGAAATCGGGATTTTACCGGATTACCGGGAGGTTACCGGAACCCCCCGGGAGCCATATGGGCCTTATTGGGCTTTAGTGGAAAGGTGAAAGGGGCTGCCATGGTGGGCTGCACGCCTCCCCCCTCCCCTAGTCCTATTAGGACTAGGAGAGGTGGCCGGCCACCTCTCTCTCTCTTTCCCCCTTGGGAGTCCTATTTGGAATAGGATTGGGGGGGGAGTCCTACTCCCGGTAGGAGTAGGACTCCTCCTGCGCCTCCATAGGGCTGGCCGCACCCCTCCCCCTTGGCTCCTTTATATACGGAGGCAGGGGGCACCTCTAGACACACAAGTTGATCCTCGTGATCGTTCCTTAGCCGTGTGCGGTGCCCCCCTCCACCATATTCCACCTCGGTCATATTGTTGCAGTGCTTAGGCGAAGCCCTGCGACGGTAGAACATCAAGATCGTCACCACGCCGTCGTGCTGACGGAACTCTTCCCCGACACTTTGCTGGATCGGAGTCCGGGGATCGTCATCGAGCTGTACGTGTGCTAAGAACTCGGAGGTGCCGGAGTAACGGTGCTTGGATCGGTCGGATCGGGAAGACGTACGACTACTTCCTCTACGTTGTGTCAACGCTTCCGTTGTTGATCTACAAT
This sequence comes from Triticum urartu, assembly GCF_003073215.2. NCBI lineage: Eukaryota > Viridiplantae > Streptophyta > Magnoliopsida > Poales > Poaceae > Triticum > Triticum urartu. The sequence goes on along the minus strand of NC_053024.1, from coordinate 651,805,045 downwards.
GGTACGTAGATCATACTCTCCCCTCTCGTTGCTATGCATCACCATGATCTTGCGTGTGCGTAGGAAATTTTTGAAATTACTACGTTCCCCAACAGTGGCATCCGAGCCTAGGTTTTTATGGTTTGATGTTATTTGCACAAGTTGAACACAAGTGAGTTGTGGGCGATATAAGTCATACTGCCTACCAGCATGTCATACTTTGGTTCGGCGGTATTGTTGGATGAAGCGGCCCGGACCGACATTACGCGTACGCTTACGCGAGACCGGTTCTCCCGACGTGCTTTGCACAAAGGTGGCTAGCGGGTGACAGTTTCTCCAACTTTAGTTGAACCGAGTGTGGCTACGCCCGGTCCTTGCGAAGGTTAAAACGGAGTCTATTTGACAAACCATCGTTGTGGTTTTTATGCGTAGGTAAGATTGGTTCTTGCTTAAGCCCGTAGCAGCCACGTATAACATGCAACAACAAAGTAGAGGACGTCTAACTTGTTTTTCCAGGGCATGTTGTGATGTGAGATGGTCAAAACATGATGAGATATAAGTTGTTGTATGAGATGATCATGTTTTGTTATCGGCAACTGGCAAAAGCCTTATGGTTGTCTCTATATTGCATAAGATGCAAGCGCCAAATAATTGCTTTACTTTATCGCTATGCGATAGCAATAGTTGCAAGAGCAATAGTTGGCGAGACGACCGTGTGACGACACATTGATATAGATCAAGATGATGGAGATCATGGTGTCATGCTGGTGACGATAGAGATCATGATAGTACTTTGGAGATGGAGATCAAAGGCGCAAGATGATGATGGCCATATCATGTCACATATTTTGATTGCATATGATGTTTATCTTTTATACATCTTATTTTGCTTAGTTTGACGGTAGCATTTTAAGATGATCTCTCACTAATTATCAAGAAGTGTTCTCCCTGAGTAGGCACCATTGCCAAAGTTCGTCGTGCCCAGACACCATGTGATGATCGGGTGTGATAAGCTCTACGTCCATCTACAACGGGTGCAAGCCAGTTTTGCACACGCGGAATACTCAGGTTAAACTTGACGAGCCTAGCATATGCAGATATGGCCTCGGAACACGGAGAACGAAAGGTCGAGCGTGAATCATATAGTAGATATGATCAACATAACGATGTTCACCATTGAAAACTACTCCATCTCACGTGATGATCGATTATGGTTTAGTTGATTTGGATCACGTGATCACTTAGAGGATTAGAGGGATGTCTATCTAAGTGGGAGTTCTTAAGTAATCTGATTAATTGAACTTAAATTTATCATGAACTTAGTCCTGGTAGTATTTTGCAAATTATGTTGTAGATCAATAGCTTGCGTTGTTGCTTTCATATGTTTATTTTGATATGTTCCTAGAGAATAATTGTGTTGAAAGATGTTAGTAGCAATGATGCGGATTGGATCCGTGATCTGAGGTTTATCCTCATTGCTGCACAGAATAATTATGTCCTTGATGCACCGCTAGGTGACAGACCTATTGCAGGAGCAGATACAGACGTTATGAACGTTTGGCTAGCTCAAAATGATGACTACTTGATAGTTTAGTGCACCATGCTTAACGGCTTAGAATCGGGACTTCAAAGACGTTTTGAATGTCATGGACCATATGAGATGTTCCAGGAATTGAAGTTAATATTTCAAGCAAATACCCGAGTTGAGAGATATGAAGTCTCCAACAAGTTCTATAGCTAAAAGATGGAGGAGAATCGCTCAACTAGTGAGCATGTGCCTAGATTGTCTGAGTACTACAATCGCTTGAATCAAGTGGGAGTTAATCTTCCAGATAAGATAGTGATTGACAGAATTCTCTAGTCACCATCACCAAGTTAGTAGAACTTCATGATGAACTATGATATGCAAGGGATAACGGAAACGATTCCCAAGCTCTTCGTAATGCGGAAATTGACGAAGGTAGAAATCGAGAAAAACATCAAGTGTTGATGGTAGACAAGACCACTAGTTTCAAGAAAAGGGCAGAGGGAAGAAGGGGAACTTCAAGAAGAACAGCAAGCAAGTTGCTGCTCAAGTGAAGAAGCCCAAGTCTGGTCCTAAGCCTGAGACTAAGTGTTTCTACTGCAAAGGGACTGGTCACTGGAAGCGGAACTACCCCAAGTGATTGGCAGATAAGAAGGATGGCAAAGTGAACATAAGTATATTTGATATACATGTTATTGATGTGTACTTTACTAGTGTTTATAGCAACCCCTCAGTATTTGATACTAGTTCAGTTGCTAAGATTAGTAACTCGAAACAGGAGTTGCAGAATAAACAGAGACTAGTTAAGGGTGAAGTGACGATGTGTGTTGGAAGTGGTTCCAAGATTGATATGATCATCATCGCACACTCCCTATAATTTCGGGATTAGTTTGAACCTGAATAAGTGTTATTTGGTGTTTTGCGTTGAGCATGAATATGATTTGATCATGTTTATTGTAATACGGTTATTCATTTAAGTAAGAGAATAAATTGTTGTTCTGTTTACATGAATAAAACCTTATATGGTTACACACCCAATGAAAATAGTTCGTTGGATCTCGATCGTAGTGATACACATAATCATAATATTGAAACCAAAAGATGCAAAGTTAATAATGATAGTGCAACTTATTTGTAGCACTGCCGTTTAGATCATATTGGTGTAAAGCGCATGAAGAAACTCCATGCTGATGGGATTTTGGAATCACTTGATTATGAATCACTTGATGCTTGCGAACCATGCCTTTTGGGCAAGATGACTAAAACGCCGTTCTCCGGAACAATGAAGCAAGCAACAGATTTGTTGGAGATCATACATACTGATGTATGTGGTCCGATGAATATTAAGGCTTGCAGCAGGTATCATTATTTTCTGACCTTCACAGATGATTTGAGCAGATATGGGGATATCTACTTGATGAAACATAAGTCTGAAACATTTGAACAGTTCAAAGAATTTCAGAGTGAAGTGGAAAATCATCGTGACAAGAAAATAAAAGTTTCTACGATATGATCGCAGAGGTAAAATATTTGAGTTACGAGTTTGGTCTTCAATTAAAACAATGTGGAATAGTTTCACAAACTCATGCCACATGGAACACCACAGCATAATGGTGTGTCCGAACGTCATAATCGTACTTTATTGGATATAGTGCAATCTATGATGTCTCTTACCGATCTACCACTATCATTTTGGGGTTATGCATTAGAGACAGCTGCATTCACGTTAAATAGGGCACCATCTAAATCCGTTGAGACGACACCGTGTGAACTATGGTTTGGCAAGAAACCTAAGTTGTCGTTTCTTAAAGTTTAGGGTTGCGATGCTTATATGAAAAAGTTTCATGCTGATAAGCTCAAACTCAAATCGGAGAAGTGCGTCTTCATAGGATATCCAAAGGAAACTATTGGATACACCTTCTATCATAGATCCGAAGGCAAGACTTTTGTTGCTAAATTCGGAAACTTTCTGGAGAAGGAGTTTCTCTCGAAAGAAGTGAGTGGGAGGAAAGTAGAACTTGACGAGGTAACTGTACCTGCTCCCTTATTGGAAAGTAGTACATCACAGAAAACTGTTTCTGTGACACCTACACCAGTTAGTGAGGAAGCTAATGATGATGATCATGAAACTTCAGAACAAGATACTACTGAACCTCGTAGATCAACCAGAGTAAGATCCGCGCCAGAGTGGTACGGTAATCCTTTTCTGGAAGTCATGCTACTAGATCATGATGAACCTACGAACTATGAGGAAGCGATGATGTGCCCAGATTCCGCGAAATGGTTTGAGGCCATGAAATCTGAGATATGATCCATGTATGAGAACAAAGTATGGACTTTGATGGATTTGCCCGATGATCAGCAAGCCATAGAAAATAAATGGATCTTCAAGAGGAAGACGGACGCTGATAGTAGTGTTACTATCTACAAAGCTAGAATTGTCGCAAAAGGTTTTCGACAAGTTCAAGGTGTTGACTACGATGAGAGTTTCTCACTCGTATCTATGCTTAAGTCTGTCCGAATCATGTTAGCAATTGCCGCGTTTTATGAAATCTGGCAAATGGATAAACAAAACTGCATTCCTTAATGGATTTACTAAAGAAGAGTTGTATACGATGCAACTAGAAGGTTTTGTCAATCCTAAAGGTGTTAACTAAATATGCAAGCTCCAGCGATCCATCTATGGACTGGTGCAAGAATCTCGGAGTTGGAATATAGGCTTTGATAAGTTGATCAAAGCATATAGTTTTATACAGACTTGCGGTGAAGCCTGTATTTACAAGAAAGTGAGTGGGAGCACTACAGCATTTCTGATAAGTATATGTGAATGACATATTGTTGATCGGAAATAATGTAGAATTATTCTGCAAAGCATAAAGGAGTGTTTGAAAGGAGTTTTTCAAAGAAAGACTTCGGTGAAGCTGCTTACATATTGAGCTTCAAGATCTATAGAGATAGATCAAGACGCTTGATAAGTTTTTTCAATGAGTACATACCTTGACAAGATTTTGAAGTAGTTCAAAATGGAGCAGTCAAAGAAAGAGTTCTTGCCTGTATTACAAGGTGTGAAGTTGAGTAAGACTCAAAGCCTGACCACAGCAGAAGATAGAAAGAGAATGAAAGTCATTCCCTATGCCTCAGTCATAGGTTCTATAAAGTATGCCATGCTATATACCAGATCTATTGTATGCCCTACCACTGAGTTTGGCAAGGGAGTACGATAGTGATCTAGGAGTAGATCACTGGACAGCGGTCAAAATTATCCTTAGTGGAATAAGGATATGTTTCTCGATTATGGAAGTGAAAAAAAAGGTTCGTCGTAAAGGGTTACGCCGATGCAAGTTTTGACACTAATCTAGATGACTCTAAGTCTCGGTCTAGATACATATTGAAAGTGGGAGCAATTAGCTAGAGTAGCTCCATGCAGAGCATTGTTGACATAGAAATTTGCAAAATACATGCGGATCTGAATGTGGCAGACCCGTTGACTAAGATTCTCTCACAAGCAAAACATGATCACACCTTAGTACTCCTTGGGTGTTAATCACATAGCGATGTGAACTAGATTACTGAATCTAGTAAACCCTTTGGGTGTTGGTCACATGGCGATGTGAACTATGGGTGTTAATCACATGATGATGTGAACTATCGATGTTAATCACATGGTGATGTGATCTAGATTATTGACTCTAGTGCAAGTGGGAGACTGAAGGAAATATGCCCTAGAGGCAATAATAAAGTTATTATTTATTTCCTTATTTCATGATGAATGTTTATTATTCATGCTAGAATTGTATTAATCGGAAACATAATACATGTGTGAATACATAGACAAACAGAGTGTCACTAGTATGCCTCTACTTGACTAGCTCGTTAATCAAAGATGGTTATGTTTCCTAACCATAGACAAAGAGTTGTTATTTGATTAAAGAGGTCACATCATTAGTTGAATGATCTGATTGACATGACCCATTCCATTAGCTTAGCACCCGATCGTTTAGTATGTTGCTATTGCTTTCTACATGACTTATACATGTTCCTATGACTATGAGATTATGCAACTCCCTTTACTGGAGGAACACTTTGGGTACTACCAAACGTCACAACGTAACTGGGTGATTATAAAGGAGTACTACAGGTGTCTCCAATGGTACATGTTGGGTTGGCGTATTTCGAGATTAGGTTTTGTCACTCCGATTGTCGGAGAGGTATCTCTGGGCCCTCTCGGTAATGCACATCACATAAGCCTTGCAAGCATTGCAACTAATGAGTTAGTTGCGAGATGATGTATTACGGAACGAGTAAAGAGACTTGCCGGTAACAAGATTGAACTAGGTATTGGATACCGACGATCGAATCTCAGGCAAGTAACATACCGATGACAAAGGGAACAACGTATGTTGTTATGCGGTCTGACCGATAAAGATCTTCGTAGAATATGTAGGAGCCAATATGGGCATCCAGGTCCCGCTTTTGTTTATTGACCGGAGATGTGTCTCGGTCATGTCTACATTGTTCTCGAACCGTAGGGTCCGCACGCTTAACGTTACGATGACAGTTATTATGAGTTTATGCATTTTGATGTACCGAAGGTTGTTCGGAGTCCCGGATGTGATCACGGACATGACGAGGAGTCTCGAAATGATCGAGACATAAAAATTGATATATTGGAAGCCTATGTTTGGATATCGGAAGTGTTCCGGGTGAAATCGGGATTTTACCGGATTACCGGGAGGTTACCGGAACCCCCCGAGAGCCATATGGGCCTTATTGGGCTTTAGTGGAAAGGTGAAAGGGGCTGCCATGGTGGGCTGCGCGCCTCCCCCCTCCCCTAGTCCTATTAGGACTAGGAGAGGTGGCCGGCCACCTCTCTCTCTCTCTTTCCCCCTTGGGAGTCCTATTTTGAATAGGATTGGGGGGGGAGTCCTACTCCCGGTAGGAGTAGGACTCCTCCTGCGCCTCCATAGGGCTGGCCGCACCCCTCCCCCTTGGCTCCTTTATATACGGAGGCAGGGGGCACCTCTAGACACACAAGTTGATCCTCGTGATCGTTCCTTAGCCGTGTGCGGTGCCCCCCTCCACCATATTCCACCTCGGTCATATTGTTGCAGTGCTTAGGCGAAGCCCTGCGACGGTAGAACATCAAGATCGTCACCACGCCGTCGTGCTGACGGAACTCTTCCCCGACACTTTGCTGGATCGGAGTCCGGGGATCGTCATCGAGCTGTACGTGTGCTAAGAACTCGGAGGTGCCGGAGTAACGGTGCTTGGATCGGTCGGATCGGGAAGACGTACGACTACTTCCTCTACGTTGTGTCAACGCTTCCGTTGTTGATCTACAATGGTACGTAGATCATACTCTCCCCTCTCGTTGCTATGCATCACCATGATCTTGCGTGTGCGTAGGAAATTTTTGAAATTACTACGTTCCCCAACAAGTACATCCGAAACTAGGGATGGAAACGTAAAACCGCGACGCAATAAGGACCGTCGCCGGACTAAGGAAAAAAGTACGAAGAGCACGGCAGTCAACACCGGATTCAAAATCTCACGATAGAATCAGAAAAAGGCGCCCCTCCAAGATAACAGGGACGACCTATCCAACCTAAACAAAATCTTGGATAGGATATGTCAAATACACAGCACTCCCGGAAAGCCTGCTAACCATACCCACAGAGATTGTTGGGTTTTCAAACAATCCGGCAGACTCAATGCCGAACACAAGGGGCTCGACACACCAAGCGAAGACGAGGACGAACCCCAAAAGCAGAGTACCAGGAAACAAAAGAATTTCCCACAAGAAGTAAAAATAGTAAACTTACTCCACATAACAAAACGTGTCGCGCCCATAAAGGTACGCGCCCCACGGCCTATCCCAAAGGAATCCCGCCACTGCTTGTCAAAACCAATCAACTTCGATCATCTGGATTATTCTAGAAGTGTCAGGAACCCAGGCTGGACTGCCCTGGTACTCGATCCAATAATTGGCGGACTCCAGTTTTCAAATGTCCTTATGGACGGTGGCAGCGGACTCAACCTGATATATCAGGACTCAATCCGCCACATGGGGATCGACCCAAAAAGAATTCGCCACAGCAAAACCTCCTTTCAAGGAGTAACGCCAGGTCCGGACACCCATTGCATGGGTTTTCTCCGGCTCGAGGTTATTTTTGGCTCTGCCGATAACTTCCGTCGCGAAAAGCTGACTTTCCACATCGTCCCATTCTCAAGTCACTATCAAGCACTGTTGGGACGCGAAGCTTTCGCCCGCTTTAACGCAATACCACATTATGCATCTCTTACGCTTAAGATGCCCGGTCCATGTGGCATCATCTCCTTAAAGGGGAAGCAGTGAGAACACCTCCCCCTAGCGGAGGATTGTGCGGCTGCTTTAACAGCCCCACAATACAATGGCTTCACCAGCCAGAACATCAGAACATGTCATTAAGACCACGGACACGGATAGACGAGTCTGGCACAAAAGTATCGTTGATAAAGGCTTAGTGGCCATATACCCCTGCACTAGGGGCTTCACACGTATAAAATAAGAGACAATAAAGCTCAATTTTTCATATTTTACTTTACACTTTGTTTATTTCATATAACTTTTGTTTGGGACGCCCCTTTTTCAACTTAGTTGCTCTCCTTTTACAGATGAATGTCGTGTTGCGCCCGTCCAGGATACGGCACAACGGAGACACAGGCGCAGACGTGCAGTAGGGACCCGTTCCAAGGATTCTTTTTAGATTAAGACCCTGCGTAAACCTTTTTTACTGTCTCTTGTTGATACACATCCCCTGGTTCTATGACCAAGGAGGAGGCTGGCGTCTTGGCATGTGGCCACGTCAGAATTCTTGCGCGTACCTGGACACTAGGGGCTTATACCTCAGAGCGTTACCTCGCCCGCTCTCATAAAGACCAAATACCTTAGGGAGTGTTCGGCGTCGCGAGTTTGGCCTTATATGCATCAGCTCCGAGTCATGATTTTGGTGAAATGTTGGGTTGCCCGGCTCCTGTGTTCGGCCGCCTTACGTTCCGCTCTATCGGCTAAGGCGGCACCAGGAGAACTACTGCGACTGTGCCCTGGTTCGGCCAGGCGAGCACCTTAGTGGAGAAAGCCAAAAACCGACTGTCATGATATGGCGTGAGACTGGTCAACCACTCGATGACTCTCTGGAATCTGTAGGATTCCTCCGCATTAATGAAGGGCCGTTTCTCGGCCAGGCACATAAGCGCCCCGAATTCGGGCGAGCGCAGTCGCCACCAGGGGCTACCTAAATAGTCCCATTGTCAAGCTCCTATGGCTAAGTGAAAGTGTTAAAGCATTATAGTCCGGTTGCCTAGCTCGCTGCGCTATCACCTCCTTTGTAGGACCAAGACGTTGGATTAAGTGTGAAAATGCGCCTTCTGCGAGCACCCCCGCACTATGTGCGTGGGGGCTGAAGCCAACGACTGCAATCTTTCAGATTTTGTATATATATCTTAAAATGGCCGCACAGGAGGTGTTCCAAATACCTGAAGGCACAAGTATAAAAGGCTACTACAATTCATCAAAATATTGCTTTATAATTACATATGCTATCAGAACATAGCATCCTTCGAGCACCGCGTCTCTATTACACAAGCGCCTTCAAGGACTTCCTGAAAATAGTGCTCGGAGGGTACTCGGCTTTTGTCCGAATCTCGGGATGCAACAACGGTGGTCTCCATCTCTGCCTAGTATGTCTTGACACGGGCAAGAGCCATCCGTGCGCCCTCTATGCATGCTGACCTCTTCATCACATTGATACGTGGCACCGCGTCAAGGAATTGCTGCACCAAGCTGAAATAACTCTTCGGCTCCGATCTCCCCAGCCATAGATGACCCATGACGTACTTCATGGTAAGTCTGGACAATCTATTCAGTTCGGCCCATTGAGCCAGACGATCGTCCACTGCCAGTGGATGCTCTGGATTCTGGAACTGCGACCAGAAAAGCCTTTCCACTTCGCGATCTTCTTGATCTCGAAAGTATTCGGTCGCATCAGTAGCACTCGCTGCCAAATCCAGATAGGTGTCCTCCGCACTCCACATCCGGTCCAATGGAGCAAACTTCGGATCGCAAAACTTCCTCTGCAGCATAAAGGGCTTTCCAACTGCAATCTGTCCGGCCTGACACAGCTCCTCCTTCGCAGCTCTTATCGCAAAGCGAGCGTCCTTGGCATCAGCAACGGCCTTCTCTAAGTCCGTCTGTCTCGCCCGGTCTTCTTTCTCAAGAAACTTGCAAAGGTCAGCAGCACTTTTTAACTTCACGGCCATCACGGCCATCTCCTTCTTGCTTCGGCAGTGAGCAGCCTGTTCGGCTCTCAGCTCTTCAAGGGCCTTCTCGGCAGCCGCATCACTTTTCCTGGCTTGTTCCTTAGCTTGGGCAAGTTCCGCCCGAAGACTCTCCACGGCGGCCGCACCATCTGTGTCAAGCACACACATTGTAAGATACTGGCATAAAGCTCCTCTTACCAGATGCCGCCCGAGGAATTGCATACCTTGAGCCTCATCAAGCCGCTCATTGACGAGCGCGATGTCGGCATCTGCCACGTCAAGTTGCCGCTTTAGTTCGGCAAAATCATCAGTTCGGCTCGATTCCGGACACTTCGCCACCTGTATACAAAGGCGACATTTTACACCTGGGATTATGATCCTCTGCGCGCCGTCAATTTTAACAACGCACAGAGTCTCAGGGGCTACTATCTACACAGGGCACATCTTGTTTATGCGCAACTGACAAAGAAGTACATTATCAAACGTACCTCAAAACCCGTCAGCAAACTTCTGACGGCCTCATGCAATCCGCTTTCCGTGGACGAAATCCTTCCAATCACCGTACCCATCAATGCACGGTGCTCCTCTGAGATAGAAGCTCGCCCCAACAGAATCATCAGCTCCTCCGACCGCGCATCGGACGGTGCCAGACTCATCCTATGACCTCCATCGAAGGCTGGACGCGGAGAACCTTGGGGGGACATATGGCTACCTTCCACCCCTGCCGGATTCGGAGAAACCCTCCGTGACGACACCTCAGGGTCGCCTGCCTCGCCAGGCGGTACGGCAGGGGGAGGCATTCCACTCTCCATCATCTCCGGAAGAAGATCCCCCGAAGATGAGCTCTGTTGAGAAGGGCTGAGGTCCGAGCTACAAAGTAAAATTTCGGTTAATCTTCTCAGATAAAAAGCAAGGATTTCTCTCATCCCTCTAAAGGAAAATCTTTCTCTACTTACGGCTCGCTGGAGGGCAGATCCCTTTGAGGGCGTAGTTCGGCCGAGGATCTCCCCGGCGTCGGACCCTCTGACGAGGACTTTTCCGCCCGCTTTGAGGCCATGGTCTCCGGGTCGTCAGAGGCAGCCCTCTTCTTCCCCTTAGGAGAGGAATTGTCGGTTCTTCCCTTCGGAGCAGCCTCCTTCGAGGAGGCCATAGTTTCCTTGTCCTCCCCCTCACTTCCCTCCAAAGGCACGATCTTCAACATCCTGACTAGCACGGGATCCGGCCTGGTCTCAGGAAGGGGAGCCAGACACCTGATCAGCTTTGCCTTCGCTATCCACTCCTGTTTAAAAGGACAGCTCTTTTAGGGGCGAATTTATGACAATTTTATGGATAGCGAGTCCGGGCACAAGGTTACTTACTTGAGTATCCGGGCGATTGCAGCTTAAACATGTGTCCTCGGTCAAATCCGGACACATTGCTTGTGATCCGAAGAACATTTTATACATATCCACGGGCATTGCGCCCATAAAATGCTGGAGAGCTTGTGGTCCCTCCGGATTAAACTCCCACAGACGAAGGGAGCGACGTTTGCCGGGCAGTGTTCGGCGAATCATCATGACCTGCGTCACCTTGACCAGGTTGATGTCTCTTTCTAAGAGATCCCTAATGCGGCCCTGCAACAAGGGCACATCTTTGGATAACCCCCAATCTAATCCTTTGTTGACCCATGATGCTACCCGTGGTGGGGGATCCGAGCGAAAGGCAGGAGGCGCCACCCACTTGGTGCTCCTAGGAGCGGTGATATAGAACCACCCTCGTTGCCACAAGCCGAGCTCCTCTTGAAAGGAGCCCTCGGGCCATGGAGCATCAGCATTCTTACTTATGACAGCGCCTCCGCACTCTGCGTGCCATCCCTCGATCATCTTCGGCTCCACTCCAAAAGTCTTGAGCCATAATCCGAAGTGAGGAGTAACACGGAGGAACGCTTCGCACACAATGATGAATGAGGAAATGTGGAGGATGGACTCCGGAGCTAAGTCATGAAATTCCAGCCCATAATAGAACATCAGCCCCCTCACGAAAGGATCCATCGGGAAGCCTAACCCCCGAAGGAAGTGAGACATGAACACTACGCTCTCACCGGGCTGGGGACTGGGAATAGCCTGCCTTTGAGCAGGCAACCTATGCAAAATTTCGGTGGTCAAGAACTTAGCCTCTCTCAACTTTAGCACGTCCTCCTCCATGGGCATCCATCGGCCTTGAAGGTCGGAACCGGACATTGTCGAAGGTCCGAAGTGCCTGGAATCTGGAGCCTAGGGTGTTGGAACTCGAGGCGATGGGCGAAGTTGTTTTGAGATTGGAGAAAAGGAGTAAGGCCTTGGTCTCTTTATAAGAGGTTGAATACCAGGAGCCCTCCCCGTAACCGTTTGGGACTCGCCTTTAATCGAGAAGACATGCTAACGGGTACGATTGGGTTACCCACGTCCGTATTGATGAGAATCCCGTAAATAAAGGGGACACAATCTCTGCTTTGACAAGACGTGCCAAGGAAACCGCCTCGCAAAACACGCTGAGGTGGAAAAGTGAAAACAATTCGAATAAAGGCTTGGTCGTAGTGTGATGTCACGCTGCGGAATACGTCAGCGGATTAGATTTGTGTTAATATTATTCTCTCTGTGGCAATACATGGAAACTTATTTTGCAGAGCCGGACACTACTCTTGGTGTTTACAAACTTTTATGAAGAATTTGGAGGAGGAACCTGCCTTGCAATGCCGAAGACAATCTACGCGTTAGACTCGTCGTCATTGAAGCCTGGTTCAGGGGCTACTGAGGGAGTCCTGGATTAGGGGGTGTTCGGGTAGCCGGACTATACCTTCAGCCAGACTCCAGGACTATGAAGATACAAGATTGAAGACTTCGTCCCGTGTCCGGATGGGACTTTCCTTGGCGTGGAAGGCAAGCTTGGCGATGCGGATATTCAAGATCTCCTACCATTGTAACCGACTTTGTGTAACCCTAACCCTCTCCGTTGTCTATATAAACCGGAGGGTTTTAGTCCGTAGGACAACTTCATCATACAACAATCATACCATAGGCTAGCTTTTAGGGTTTAGTCTCCTTGATCTCGTGGTAGATCTACTCTTGTATTACCCATATCATCAATATTAATCAAGCAGGACGTAGGGTTTTACCTCCATCAAGAGGGCCCAAACCTGGGTAAAACATCGTGTTCCTTGCCTCCTGTTACCATCCGGCCTAGACGCACAGTTCGGGACCCCCTACCCGAGATCCGCCGGTTTTGACACCGACACCTACTCACTCACATTGATATCTATTGATGGGCATCTCCATAGCCTGTTGATACGCCTAGTTGATGTGAGACTATCTCCTTCTTTTTGTCTTCTCCACAACCACCATATCATATTCCACCTATAGTGCTATGTCCATGTCTCACGCTCATGTATTGCGTGAAAGTTGAAAAGGTTTGAGAACACCAAAAGTATGAAACAATTGCTTGGCTTGTCATCGGGGTTGTGCATAATTTGAGTATTTTGTGTGATGAAGATGGAGCATAGCCAGACTATATGATTTTGTAGGGATAACTTTCTTTGGCCATGTTATTTTGAGAAGACATAATTGCCTTGTTAGTATGCTTGAAGTATTATTGTTTTTATGTCAATATTGAACTTTTGTTTTGAATCTTATGGATCTGAACATTCATGCCACAATAAATAAAATTACATGGATAAATATGTTAGGTAGCATTCCACATCAAAAATTCCGTTTTTATCATTTACGTACTCGAGGAAGAGCATGAATTAAGCTTGGGGATGCTTGATACATCTCCAACGTATCTATAATTTTTAATTGTTCCATGCTATTATATTATCTATTTTGGATGTTTTATATGTATTAATATGCTATTTTATATTATTTTTGGGACTAACCTATTAACCTAGAGTCTAGTGCCAGTTTCTGTTTTTTTTCTTGTTTTTTAGCTTCACGGAAAAGGAATGCCAAACGGAATAAAACCTCCGCGATGATTTTTCTTGGACCAGAAGACACCGAGGAGACTTGGAGATCAAGTTAGAAGAGCCACGAGGCGGCCACAATGGTGGAGGGCGCACCCAGGGGGGTAGGGTGCGCCCCCTACCTTATGGGCCCGTCGGTGACCCCCCGACCTAGCTTTGCCTCCTATATATTCACATATATTCCCAAACCACCAGAAGCATCCACGAAAAACACTTTTCCACTGCATCAACCTTTTGTTCCCGTGAGATCCCATCTTGGGGCCTTTTTCGGCATCCTGCCGGAGGGGGATTCGATCACGGAGGGCATCTACATAACTCTATTGCCCTTCCGATGAAGCGTGGGTAGTTTACCTCAGACCTACGTCCATAGCTAGTAGCTAGATGGCTTCTTCTCTCTCTTTGATTCTCAATACCATGTTCTCCTCGATGTTCTTGGAGATCTATCCGATGTAATCTTATTTTGCGGTGTGTTTGTCGAGATCCGATGAATTGTGGATTTATCATCAGATTATCTATGAATACTATTTGAATCTTCTCTGAATTCTTATATGCATGTTTTGATATCTTTGTAATTCTCTTTGAACTATTGGTTTGGTTTGGCTAACTAGATTGGTTTTTCTTGCAATGTGAGAAGTGCTTAGCTTTGGGTTCAATCTTGTGGTGTCCTCACCCAGTGACATTAGGGGTAGCGAGGCACGTATGGTATTGTTGCCATCGAGGATAAAAAGATGGGTTTACATCATATACTTGAGTTTATTCCTCTACATCATGTCATATTACTTAAATCATTGCTCTGTTCTTATGAACTTAATACTCTAGATGCAGGCAGGAGTCAGTCGATGTGTGGAGTAATAGTAGTAGATGCAGGTAGGAGTCAGTCTACTTGACACGGACGTGATGCCCATATTACATAATCATTGCCTTGGATACCGTCATAACTTTATGCTTTTCTATCAATTGCTCGATAGTAATTTGTTTACCCACCGTATTATTTGCCTTCAAGAGAGAAGCCTCTAGTGAAACCTATGGCCCCCGGGTCTATTTTCCATCATATTAGTTTCCGATCTACTATTTTGCAATATTTACTTTCAGATCTATAGAACAAAAAACCCAAAAATATTTTATCTTTTGTTTAGTTTTATTTATCTATCTCTATCAGATCTCACCTTTGCAAGTGACCGTGAAGGGATTGACAACCCCTTTATCGCGTTGGGTGCAAGTGTTTGATTGTTTGTGCAGGTATTGGTGATTCGTGCGTTCTTCTCCTACTGGATTGATACCTTGGTTCTCAAACTGAGGGAAATACTTATCTCTACTTTGCCGCATCACGCTTTCCTCTTCAAGGGAAAAACCAACACAAGCTCAAGAAGTAGCACTTCACCATGAAGAGTTTTCGTGAAAGCCATCAAGGATTCCTCATCATTATCCATGCCCTCGTCACACTCATCCTCCACTATCTCACATGAGACATTGGGAGTGTAGATGGCAGGTTTTTTATTTGGACTTTGTTTTTACCTCTTTGCCATAAGGCACCGACGAGTGAAAGGCGTGTCCTCGTTTGGAGAGTCGAAGAGGCCAGTGGTGGAGGAGGAGGTAGTGGCATGCATGGCAATGGCAGCCGTGCCCACTTGATCATCATCACCGTCATCTTCATCTCCGGACATGTATTCCTCATGAACAAAAGCCTTGTCATCCTTCCTCTTTGCAAACTTGGTGAACTTCTTCTTCTTGAGCACAAGCTTCTCCGATTTGTCTTTACGTCTCTCATACAAACAATCATACACAAAGTGTCTTGGGCTATCACAATTGTAGCATTCCCTTCGTCCAAGCGATCTTCCTTGAAGATTCTTCCCTTTGTTTTCCATGGTCCAGGAGTACTTTTTGACTAAAAGAGCCAAGTCTTCCGCAAAGTCATTTACCGGGCATGAGGTGTCAACATCTTCCTCACATATCTCTTCACTCACTTCTTCATCCCTTGTGTTGGGTTTCGTAGTAATTTCAAAAATTTCCTACGCACACGCAAGATCATGTGATGCATAGCAACGAGAGGGGAGAGTGTTGTCTACGTACCCATGCAGACCGACTGCGGAAGCGTTGACGCAACATAGAGGAAGTAGTCGTACGTCTTCCCGATCCGACCGATCAAGCACCGAAACTACGGCACCTCCGAGTTCGAGCACACGTTCAGCTCGATGACGATCCCCGGACTCCGATCCAGCAAAGTGTCAGGGAAGAGTTCCGTCAGCACGATGGCGTGGTGACGATCTTGATGTACTACAGCAGCAGGGCTTCGCCTAAACTCCGCTACAGTATTATCGAGGATTATGGTGGCTGGGGGCACCGCACACGGCTAAGGAATAGATCACGTGGATCAACTTGTTGTGTCTTTGGTGCTAGCCCTGCCCCTCTATTTATATGTTGAGCCCCGGGGTCAAAACTTGGAGCAAAAGCCTCCTCAAAGTCGGTTTTGCCCGAAAGGCAAGAGTCCCACTCGGACTCCAGGACCAAACGCCACAATCCTTGGCATCTGGCCCAGACGCCATGGGCCTCGGCGTCTGGCCCAGGGCCAGACGCCATGGTCTCCGGCGTTTGGCCCCCTGGCCTCCGCAAAACTCCTTTTGCACCGACCTAAAGCCTCATGGGCTTGACCCCTTGGCCTAACCATATCATCCAATATATGAATCTTTACGTCTCGACCATTTCGAGACACCTCGTCATGTCCCCGATCTCATCCGGGACTCCGAACTCCTTCGGTACATCAAAACATGTAAACTCATAATATAACTGTCATCGTAACCTTAAGCGTGCGGACCCTACGGGTTCGAGAACAATGTAGACATGACCGAGACACGTCTCCGGTCAATAACCAATAGCGGGACCTGGATGCCCATATTGGCTCCTACATATTCTATGAAGATCTTTATCGGTCAGACCGCATAACAACATACGTTGTTCCCTTTGTCATCGGTATGTTACTTGCCCGAGATTCGATCGTCGGTATCCAATACCTAGTTCAATCTCGTTATCGGCAAGTCTCTTTACTCGTTCCGTAATACATCATCTCACAACTAACATATTAGTTGTAATGCTTGCAAGGCTTACGTGATGTGCATTACCGAGAGGGCCCAGAGATACCTCTCCGACAATCGGAGTGACAAATCCTAATCTCGGAATACGCCAACCCAACATCTCCCTTTGGAGACACCTGTAATGCTCCTTTATAATCACCCAGTTACGTTGTGACGTTTGGTAGCACCCAAAGTGTTCCTCCGGCAAACGGGAGTTGCATAATCTCATAGTCATAGGAACATGTATAAGTCATGAAGAAAGCAATAGCAACATACTAAACGATCGGGTGCTAAGCTAATGGAATGGGTCATGTCAATCAGATCATTCAACTAATGATGTGACCTCGTTAATCAAATAACAACACTTTGTTCATGGTTAGGAAACATAACCATCTTTGATTAACGAGCTAGTCAAGTAGAGGCATACTAGTGACACTTTGGTTGTCTATGTATTCACACATGTATTATGTTTCCGGTTAATACAATTCTAGCATGAATAATAAACATTCATCATGAAATAAGGAAATAAATAATAACTTTATTATTGCCTCTAGGGCATATTTCCTCCAGTCTCCCACTTGCACTAGAGTCAATAATCTAGATCACATCACCATGTGATTAACATCGATAGTTCACATCATCATGTGATTAACACCCATAGTTCACATCGTCATGTGACCAACACCCAAAGGGTTTACTAGATTCGGTAATCTAGTTCACATTGCTATGTGATTAACACCCAAAGAGTACTAAGGTGTGATCATGTTTTGCTTGTGAGAGAATCTTAGTCAACGGGCCTGCCAAATTCAGATCCGTATGTATTTTGCAAAATTCTATGTCTACAATGCTCTGCACGGAGCTAGTCTAGCTAATTGCTCCCACTTTCAATATGTATCCAGATTGAGACTTAGAATCATCTGGATCAGTGTCAAAAACTTGCATCGACGTAACCGTTTACGACGAACCCTTTTGTCACGTCCATAATCGAGAAACATATCCTTATTTTACCAAGGATAATTTTGACCGCTGTCCAGTGATCTACTCCTAGATCACTATTGTACTCCCTTGCCAAATCAGTGCAGGGTATACAATAGATCTGGTATACAGCATGACATACTTTATAGAACCTATGGCCAAGGCATAGGGAATGACTTTCATTCTCTTTCTATCTTCTGCCGTGGTCGGGCTTTGAGTCTTACTCAACTTCACACCTTGTAATACAGGCAAGAACTCTTTCTTTGACCGCTCCATTTTGAACTACTTCAAAATCTTGTCAAGGTATGTACTCATTGAAAAAACTTATCAAACGTCTTGATCTATCTCTATAGATCTTGAAGCTCAATATGTAAGCAGCTTCACCGAAGTCTTTCTTTGAAAAATTCCTTTCAAACACTCCTTTATGCTTTACAGAATAATTCTACATTATTTCTGATCAACAATATGTCAATCACATATACCTATCAGAAATGTTGTAGTGCTCCCACTCACTTTTCTTGTAAATACAGGCTTCACCGCAAGTCTGTATAAAACTATATGCTTTGATCAACTCATCAAAGCGTATATTCCAACTCCGAGATGCTTGCACCAGTCCATAGATGGATCGCTGGAGCTTGCACATTTTGTTAGCACCTTTCGGATTTGACAAAACCTTCTAGTTGCATCGTATACAACTCTTCTTTATTAAATCCATTAAGGAATTCAGTTTTGTTTATCCAGTTGCCAGATTTCATAAAATGCGGCAATTGCTAACATGATTCGGACGGACTTAAGCATCGCTACGGGTGAGAAGGTCTCATCGTAGTCAATCCCTTGAACTTGTCGAAAACCTTTTTGCGACAATTCTAGCTTTGTAGATAGTAATACTACTATCAGCGTCTGTCTTCCTCTTGAAGATCCATTTATTTTCTATGGCTTGCCGATCATCGGGTAAATCCATCAAAGTCCATACTTTGTTCTCATACATGGATCATATCTCAGATTTCATGGCCTCAAACCATTTTGCGGAATCTGGGCTCATCATCGCTTCCTCATAGTTCGCAAGTTCGTCATGGTCTAGTAACATGACTTCCAGAACAGGATTACCGTACCACTCTGGTGCGGATCTCACTCTGGTTTACCTACGAGATTCGGTAGTAACTTGATCTGAAGTTTCATGATCATCATCATTAGCTTCCTCACTAATTGGTGTAGGAGTCACAGGAACAAATTTCTATGATGAACTACTTTCCAATAAAGGAGAAGGTACAATTACCTTATCAAGTTTTCTACTTTCCTCCCACTCACTTCTTTCAAGAGAAACTCCTTCTCCAGAAAGTTCCCAAATTTAGCAAAAAATCTTGCCTTCGGATCTGTGATAGAAGGTGTACCCAACAGTAACTTTTGGGTATCCTATGAAGACACATTTCTCCGATTTGAGTTCGAGCTTATCAGGTTGAAGCTTTTTCACATAAGCATCGCAGCCCCAAACTTTCAGAAACGACAAATTTGGTTTCTTGCCAAACCACAGTTCATAAGGCGTCGTCTCAACGGATTTTGATGGTGCCCTATTTAACGTGAATGCAGCTGTCTCTAATGCATAACCCCAAAACGATAGTGGTAGATCGGTAAGATACATCATAGATTGCACTATATCCAATAAAGTACGGTTATGACGTTCGGACACACCATTACATTGTGGTGTTCCAGGTGGCATGAGTAGTGAAACTATTTCACATTGTTTTTAACTGAGGGCCAAACTCGTAACTCAAATACTCTTCTCTACGATCAGATCATAGAAACTTTTATTTTCTTGTCACGATGATTTTCCACTTCACTCTGAAATTCTTTGAACTTTTCAAATGTTTCAGACTTATGTTTCATCAAGTAGATATACCCATTTCTCAAATCATCTGTGAAGTTCAGAAAATAACGATACTTGCCGTGAGCTTTAACACTCATCGGACCGCATACATCAGTATGTATTATTTCCAATAAGTCAGTTGCTCGCTCCGGAGAACGGAGTCTTAGTCATCTTGCCCAAGAGGCATGGTTCGCAAGCATCAAGTGATTCATAATCAAGTGATTCCAAAATCCCATCAGCACGGAGTTTCTTCATGCGCTTTACACCAATATGACCTAAACAGCAGTGCTACAAATAAGTCGCACTATCATTATTAACTTTGCATCTTTTGGTTTCAATATTATGATTATGTGTATCACTACGATCGAGATCCAACGAACTATTTTCATTGGGTGTGTAACCATATAAGGTTTTATTCATGTAAACAGAACAACAATTTATTCTCTTACTTAAATGAATAACCGTATCACAATAAACATGATCAAATCATATTCATGCTTAACGCAAACACCAAATAACACTTATTCAGATTCAACACTAATCCCGAAAGTATAGGGAGTGTGCGATGATGATCATATCAATCTTGGAACCACTTCCAACACACATCGTCACTTTACCCTTAACTAGTCTCTGTTTATTCTGCAACTCCCGTTTCGAGTTACTAATCTTAGCAACTGAACTAGTATCAAATACTGAGGGGTCGCTATAAACACTAGTAAAGTACACATCAATGACATGTATATCAAATATACTTATGTTCACTTTGCCATCCTTCTTATCTGCCAATCACTTGGGGTAGTTCCGCTTCCAGTGACGAGTCCCTTTGCAGTAGAAACACTTAGTCTCAGGCTTAGGACCAGACTTGGGCTTCTTCACCTGAGCAGCAACTTGCTTGTCGTTCTACTTGAAGTTCCCCTTCTTCCCTCTGCCCTTTTCTTGAAACTAGTGGTCTTGTCTACCATCAACACTTGATGTTTTTCTCGATTTCTACCTTCGTCAATTTCCGCATTACGAAGAGCTTGGGAATCGTTTCCGTTATCCCTTGCATATTATAGTTCATCACGAAGTTCTACTAACTTGGTGATGGTGACTAGAGAATTCTGTCAATCACTATCTTATCTGGAAGATTAACTCCCACTTGATTCAAGCGATTGTTGTACTCAGACAATCTGGGCACATGCTCACTAGTTGAGCGATTCTCCTCCATCTTTTAGCTATAGAACTTGTTGGAGACTACATATCTCTCAACTCGGGTATTTGATTGAAATATTAACTTCAACTCCTGGAACATCTCATATGCTCCATGACGTTCAAAACGTCTTTGAAGTCCCGATTCTAAGCCATTTAAGCATGGTGCACTAAAGTATCAAGTAGTCATCATATTGAGCTAGCCAAACGTTCATAACGTCTGCATCTGCTCCTGCAATAGGTCTGTCACCTAGCGGTGCATCAAGGACATAATTATTCTGTGCAGCAATGAGGATAAACCTCAGATCACAGATCCAATCCGCATCATTGCTACTAACATCTTTCAACACAATTTTCTCTAGGAACATATCAAAATAAACACAGGGAAGCAACAACGCGAGCTATTGATTTACAACATAATTTGCAAAATACTACCAGGACTAAGTTCATGATAAATTTAAGTTCAATTAATCATATTACTTAAGAACTCCCACTTAGATAGACATCCCTCTAATCTTCTAAGTGATTACGTGATCCAAATCAACTAAACCATAACCGATCATCACGTGAGATGGAGTAGTTTTCAATGGTGAACATCGTTATGTTGATCATATCTACTATATGATTCACGCTCGACCTTTCGGTCTCCGTGTTCCGAGGCCATATCTGCATATGCTAGGCTCGTCAAGTTTAACCTGAGTATTCTGCGTGTGGAAAACTGGCTTGCACCCATTGTAGATGGACGTAGAGCTTATCACACCCGATCATCACGTGGTGTCTGGGCACGACGAACTTTGGCAACGGTGCATACTCAGGGAGAACACTTCTTGATAATTTAGTGAGAGATCATCTTATAATGCTACCGTCAATCAAAGCAAGATAAGATGCATAAAAGATAAACATCACATGCAATCAATATAAGTGATATGATATGGCCATCATCATCTTGTGCTTGTGATCTCCATCTTCGGAGCACCGTCGTGATCACCATCGTCACCGGCGCGACACCTTGATCTCCATCGTAGCATCGTTGTCATCTCGCCAATCTTATGCTTCCACGACTATCACTACCGCTTAGTAATAAAGTAAAGCATTACATCGCGATTGCATTGCATACAATAAAACGACAACCATAAGGCTCCTGCCAGTTGCCGATAACTCGGTTACAAAACATGATCATCTCATACAATAAAATTCAGCATCATGCCTTGACCATATCACATCACAACATGCCCTGCAAAAACAAGTTAGACGTCCTCTACTTTGTTGTTGCAAGTTTTACGTGGCTGCTACGGGCTTAAGCAAGAACCAATCTCACCTACGCATCAAAACCACAATGATAGTTTGTCAAATAGACTCCGTTTTAACCTTCGCAAGGACCGGGCGTAGCCATACTTGGTTCAACACATAACCAAGAAACCTTCGGAAATCATCTACCTCAACCTTCGAAAAGCATCCGTTATACGAGTTATGGCGATACTCCCGAACTCCCGCCCCAGTACTGGGTGGCGTCGAGGTTATCTCACCAACGAACTGCATAAAAGAGATTTTTGATGTCGGCGTACTAAACTCAGGTATTCCAGAACTGCAACGATAAAATTATGACGACAACACCTCAGAGCTCAACTCCCCGGGACACTTCCACTAAACCCCTGACAGGAGGCACCAAGACAATGTTCTCATCATAAAACCATCGGAACGATTCCAAGATACCCGCGTGATCCTAAATTTTTTTTAGTGAAATTTGAGAAGAGAAGAGTCGAAACTCTACGTCAGGATGCCTTACCAGAGCGATGAGGAGACTGGGAAGTAAAGAATTCCTAAACTCTCCGATATATAATTCCTAAATGACTCAAAACATTTTTCTAGACACAACTCGGCCGCTAATAACGATCAAGCAATGGGGCTCCTAAGGTCGGGGAAGGCTCTGATACCAACTTGTAACGCCCTCGATGCGACTATATCTCCCACGTGTCGAGGCACGACTTAGAGGCATAATCGCATTGAAGGCATATGTCGCAAGTGAGGTAATCTTCACACAACCCATGTAATATAATAAGGAAAGAGAGATACATAGTTGGCTTACAATCGCCACTTCACACAATTACATGAATAAAGCACTACATCATCCAGATACAATCAAGGTCCAACTACGGAACCAAAATAAAAGAGGAACCCCAAATGCGACAAAGGTCCCCGATCGACCCCAACTGGGCTCCACTACTGATCAACTAGAACGAAACAACACAAAGGACAAGATCTTCATCGAGCTCCTCCTGAGCTTGGTTGCGTCATCTGCACGGACTCATCGGCACCTGCAAGCTGGTTTTGGAAGTATCTGTGAGCCACGGGGACTCAGCAATCTCGCACCCTCGCGATCAAGACTATTTAAGCTTATGGGTAAGGTAAAAGGTATGAGGGTGGAGCTGCAGCAAGCAACTAGCATATATGGTGGCTAACATACGCAAATGAGAGAGAGAAGAGAAGGCAAAGCACGGTCGGTAAAAGTATGATCAAGAAGTGATCCTATAACAACCTACGTCAAGCATAACTCCAACAACCGTGTTCACTTCCCGGACTCCGCCGGAAAGAGGCCATCACGGTTACACACGCGGTTGATTCATTTTAATTAAGGTCAAGTTCAGGTTTTCTACAACCGGACATTAACAAATTCCCATCTGCCCATAACCGCGGGCACGGCTTTCGAAAGTTCAAATCCCTGCAGGGTGTCCCAACTTAGCCCATGACAAGCTCTCACGGTCAACGAAGGAATAGACCTCCACCCGAGACGTTCCGATCAGACTCGGTATCCCGGTACAACAAGACATTTCGACAGGGTAAAACTAAACCAGCAACACCGCCCGAATGTGCCGACAAATCCCGATAGGAGCTGCACATATCTCTTTCTCAGGGCACACCGGATCGTCCAAACTTCCGGTAGGCCAGCCCAGAGTTGCCCCTGGTGGCCACCGGCGGCTGACAAGTTGGACCAACACTCAGAGGAGCACTGGCCCGGGGGGGTAAATAATGATGACCCTTAGGAGCGCGACTCCCAAGGGAAAAGAAAAGGCTAGGTGGCAAATGGTAAAACCAATGTTGGGCATTGCTGGAAGAGCTTTACTTAAGGCGAACTGTCAA
Source organism: Triticum urartu (assembly GCF_003073215.2). Taxonomy (NCBI): domain Eukaryota; kingdom Viridiplantae; phylum Streptophyta; class Magnoliopsida; order Poales; family Poaceae; genus Triticum; species Triticum urartu. The sequence goes on along the minus strand of NC_053024.1, from coordinate 651,781,037 downwards.
GGGGTTCCCATTATAGCCCAACCGCGTGAGGAACGCAAAATCCGGGAACATAACACCGATATGACGGAAACTAGGGCGGCAAGAGTGGAACAAAACACCAGGCATAAGGCCGAGCCTTCCACCCCTTACCAAGTATATAGATGCATTAAGATAACATAGCAATATAATGATATCCCAACAAGTAAATAAATGTTCCAACAAGGAACGGCCTCCAATCTTCACCTGCAACTAGCAACGCTATAAGAGGGGCTGAGCAAAGCGGTAACATAGCCAATCAACGGTTTGCTAGGACAATGGTGGGTTAGAGGTTTGACATGGCAATTTGGGAGGCTTGCAAGCAAGTGGTAGGCATCGTAGCAATGGCATAGCAAAAGAGCGAGCAAACTAGCATAGCAAAGATAGTAGTGATTTCGAGGATATGATCATCTTGCCTGAAATCCCGCAAGGAAGAAGAACGAGTCCATGAAGAAGACAAACGAACGAAGTCGAACGGATCCTCACAAACGCGACGTTAACGGAACCAACCCGAAGAAGCAACACCAGAAAGAAGCAAACAATATAGTAAACAACCATCACATAAACATGGCATGATGCACAATCAAGTATGATGCATGTCCGGTTTAAAGAGGCATGGCATGGCAAAATGCACAAGCAATCCTACAAATTAAGTGGAGCTCAATATGCAACGAGTTGCATATTGACGAAACGCCACATCAATTATTTAGTTCGATCTCGTTTATGTACCCAACAATATTAAATGTTGTTATCATGGCAAGAGGTGAAGCATGATGAAACTATCTAATCTAGGCAAGTTTAAATGAGGCCGGAAACAACGAACAACAAGTCCGGAAAAATCCCCATGTGCAATTTAAGGATTTTGTACTGTTCTGACCTAAACCATATTTTATAGCTATTAAACATGCAAGATGATGCCACCATGTTAAACTAGGCAAAATTCTACCCCATTTACATATAAAGTTTATTAAATTTGGAGCTACGGTTAATTAGTTATGAATTAAATCATATTAGCATGGCATAGGAGCAAATTAATGCAAACAACATTTTAAGCATTTCAAACATAGATGAAAGTTGGATATTATTAAACTACACAAAATTCTGAGCAAGTTTCATATATAAAACATTTTAATCCGACGCACGGTTGTGGGGTTGTTAAATGCATGATGTTCAAGGGTTTTTCTGCAAAACTGTAAACTCCTGGATAAATGGACAAATTCGTAGCGCACAAAAAAAACAAATATGGGCTGAATCTGAAACAGGGCAGGCAGTGGGGGCTCTCTCACCACGGGCTTCGGCCCGGTAGAAGGAGGAGGAGGCAGGCCGGCGATGCTGGGTCTCGGATCTGGTTGGCGGCCCAGCAGAGAGGAGGGGCTGGCGCTGGGCCTTGACGCGGCGCTGGGCCGGGTGGAGCTGGGCCGGATCGGGCGAAGGGGAGGCGGCCCGCGCGAGGGGGATCTCGTCCCCGACCTCCCGCCGAGGCCGAGGCGAGCCATGGTGGCGGCGGCAGGGTCCGGTTGTGGCCTGAGGCGGCGGGGCGAGGCGACACCGGAAGGAATGGACAGATCGGGAACTGGGGAAGCCGGATCCGGTGTCGTGGGTGGCCGGCGGCGCTCGGGGAGACTCCAGATGTGACGAACGACGCCCTGCGGGGCGGTGGCGGCTTGAACGAGGTCCGGCAATGGAGGCAGCGAGGCGACGGGCGAAGAGGCGGCGCCGAGTGTGGGCGGCGGCGCGAAGACCTGGCGGTGGCCGGCGACGGGCATGGGGAACCGCGCCGGCGAGGCGGAGCGCTCCGGCGGGCGATTCCGGTGACCGGAGATGGTGAAGACGACGGACGTGGGCGGCGGTTGTGCGGGGAAACGGCGGCCCGGCTCGGGCCCGGGGAGGGCCGGATCTGGGCTCCTCCGGGCCCCGACGAAGTGGGGCGCGGGGAGGACATGTGGCGGCATCTGTGTGGAGGAGAGGGGCGGCGGAGCTGACGTGGCTCGCCCCCATTGGTCGAAGGGACGTGGCAGCGGGCGGCGGACATTGTCCGGGCGCGGGGTGGACGCATCCGGTGGCGCGAGGAGGACGAAGTTAGGGTTCATCCGCGAATTGATCCGAAATTTTGGGGAGGGGTGCTCTTTTATAGGTAGAGGGAGCTAGGAGAGTCCAAATGAGGTGCGGTTTGCGGCCACACGATCGTGATCGAACGACCGAGATGATGGAGCAGAGTTAGGTGGGTTTTGGGCCAAAATGGAAGGGTGTTGGGCTGCAACACACACGAGGCCTTCTCGGTCCCTCGGTTAACCATTGGAGTATCAAACGAAGTCCAAATGGTACGAAACTTGACAGGCGGTCTACCGGTAGTAAACCAAGGCCGCTTGGCTAGTCTCGGTCCAATCCGGAAATTTTTAATCCCCACACACAAAAGAAAGGTAGAAAAGACCACCGGAGGAGAACGAAGCGCCGGAATGCAAAACGGACAACGGGGAAAAATGCTCGGATGCAAGTTTTGAAAACATGATGATGCAATGCACATGATGACATGATAAGATGCAACACGCAAGCACATGACATGGCAACAATAGCGAATGACTGGAGGACACCTGGCACAACGGTCTCGGGGCGTTACAGTAACCTTAAGCGTGCGGAACCTATGGGTTCGAGAACAATGTAGACATGACCGAGACACGTCTCCGGTCAATAACCAATAGCGGGACCTAGATGCCCATATTGGCTCCTACATATTCTACGAAGATCTTTATCGGTCAGACTGCATAACAATATACGTTGTTCCCTTTGTCATCGGTATGTTACTTGCCCGAGATTCGATCGTCGGTATCCAATACCTAGTTCAATCTCGTTACCGGCAAGTCTCTTTACTCGTTCCGTAATACATCATCTCACAACTAACATATTAGTTGTAATGCTTGCAAGGCTTATGTGATGTGCATTACCGAGAGGGCCCAGAGATACCTCTCCAACAATCGGAGTGACAAATCCTAATCTCGAAATACGCCAACCCAACAGCTCCCTTTGGAGACACCTGTAATGCTCCTTTATAATCACCCAGTTACGTTGTGACGTTTGGTAGCACCCAAAGTGTTCCTCCGGCAAATGGGAGTTGCATAATCTCATAGTCATAGGAACATGTATAGGTCATGAAGAAAGCAATAGCAACATACTAAACGATCGGGTGCTAAGCTAATGGAATGGGTCATGTCAATCAGATCATTCAACTAATGATGTGACCTCGCTAATCAAATAACAACACTTTGTTCATGGTTAGGAAACATAACCATCTTTGATTAACGAGCTAGTCAAGTAGAGGCATACTAGTGACACTCTGGTTGTCTATGTATTCACACATGTATTATGTTTCCGGTTAATACAATTATAGCATGAATAATAAACATTCATCATGAAATAAGGAAATAAATAATAACTTTATTATTGCCTCTAGGGCATATTTCCTTCACCTTGAGGGTTGGCTCATCACTTTCTTGGCCTTCCAGGCAAGATTGGAGTTCTTGGTTGCTTGAGCAATTGCAAAGGTCTTCTTGGACTTGGTCTCCAAAAGAACATGAGTGGAGAAAGTGGAGACAACTTGAGTCGCGGTCAACTTGTGATAATCTGGACGTTGATGTATCATCATGACCATGGTATGTTTCGTGAGAACCATAGCATCTATAAACTTGTCCTTGATGAAATCATCATTTGCCCAAGTGCACCCAAAGGTTCTCAAGTTGAGAACAAGGGACTTTAGCCTTCGGTAAACCTCTTCCGCGGACTCGCCCTCATTCCTCACAAAGAGATTGACTTCTTGCTTGAGCAAAGCCAATCGAGATATCTGAATTGCTTCATCTCCTTCGAGGGCCTCCTCAAGGCAATCCTAGATTTCCTTGGAGGTCTTGAGAAGAGCAATGGAGTCACTATAGTCTTCGGTCACCGCGGTGCGCAACATGTTGTGGGCAGTTGCATTAAGTTGGTCATCAATCGCTTCTCTTGGAGTGAGATTCATTGGGTCCTTGGGGTTGAATCCATTGACCACAATCCACCAAAGTTGTGTTGAAGCACTGTGAAATACGAGACTCCAATCCAGCTTCCATTTAGCAAACGCATTAGCTTTCAAAGGGGGTGGAGGCCCAACAGGATTAATGCGAGGATGTTGCAAGGGTTGCGGAGAGTAAAAGGGTTCCACAACATTGTACTTGGGAACTTGAGTACGAGCCAAAGATGCAAGAGGTTCTCTCGAGTCATTGTAACGCCCGGGTAATTAAGCTACAGTAATCCCACGTTAACGGTGCCACGTCACCTCGGTTACTGTTGTTAATATCGCGTTGGATCAAAACTTTTCAAAATTTAAATTCAAATTAATGTCAACAATAAATTTTTTCGAAAGTTAAGACAACAATGTTCGGGCAGTGCCTATTATTACGTAGGTAATTATAGTGAAGAGAACCCCCTTTTAGAAAATGCATAGATATTTTAAAATGATTTAAAATAGAAAAGAAAAGAAAATACAAAAAATATAAAAAAGAGAAAGCCCCCCCGGCCCCTTGGGCTTCGGCCCACCAGGCCACAACCGACCGGCCCACCCCGCCCCCCTTATCCTCCCCCCACCCAAACCCTAGTGCTCACCACTCCCCACTCCCCCCACTCCTCGCTCTCCCTCCCCGATCCAGATCGGGATTGGGGGCGTTCGACTCCGCCCCCCGCCGCTCGACGCCATCACCTAAAGCCGCCCCCGACGCTGCCGAACCCCGCCGCCTCCTCCCCACCGTCGCTCGTCTCCGTCCTCCTCCTCGCCCCCATTGCCCCGATCCCTACAAGCCCCCCGTGAGCTGCCCCCTTTCCCCCTCTCTGCCCTGCACCGTCTCCCGCGCATGCCCGCGCAGCCATAGCAGCGCCCCGCTTCGGCTCACCTCGGGCACCCCCCTGCGGCTCCTCCTCCCGCGGCCGCGCGCATCCTTGCGTCACGCCCGCGCCTCCCTTCGGCACCCCTGCTCCGCGCCACCGCACGCGCCCGCAACCTCCCTCTCGCGCGCGCCCCACACCGCACTCGCCGCCCACCCACGCGCACCCGCTGCTCCCGCCGCCTCTGCTCACATTGCCGCCTCCTAGCTACGGCCCTGCGTCGGCGCTCGTCGCCGCCCGCCCGTGTGTTCGCCTCGTCGTTGCCGCTCCATCGCCGCGGCCACGCCTTCCCTGTAGCTGCTATTGCCGTTGCCGCTCTGCGACTCCTCCCGTGCTGTGCCCCGCCTCCCCTGACATCTCCTGCGTCCACTCGCCGCCGCCGCCGCTGGCTACCTCGCCGCGGCACCGGCTCGCTGAGCGCGGCCCGGCCCGGCACCCGCGGCCCCCGCCGTCTCGCTCCCCCACCGGCGCGCAGCCCTGGACCCCTGCACTGCTGCTGCCGCTCGACACGGTGGCCGCCGGCGCCCAGCGCCCACCACTCCTCTATCGGCCTGGGTGGGTGCCCAGCGCCCGCTCCTGGCGCCCGCGTGCCTATTCCCGTTAAGGCCCATAGGGCCAATGACAAGTGGGGCCCTGCCCCCAGAACGTTTACAAAAAAAGAATTTAAAAATATACAATTAAATAATTAACTTAATTAATTCTGTTTAAATTAACTAATTAAGTTTAATTAACCTAATAACTAGGTAATCTAATTAACTACTGTTAATTAGTCAAACAGTCGCTGACAGGCGGGACCCACCTGTCAGGTTGACCAGGTCAACGCTCAACTGCTGATGTCATGCTGACGTCAGCGTGCACTGTTCTGGATAATGTTGAATTAAATTAATTAAATAAATGCTAGAATTTATTTATATCTTTTAAAATCAACTAGCAAAAATGCCCGTGCGTTGCAACGGGAGAAAGAAAACTTGACACACCCCGCATGACCTATGCTTGTTGTTGGATTTCCTATTCACCACCATTGCCGATATGGTCACGCTATTCACGTATTCACGAGAAACATGATTAATCCCAATGCGATGAGCTTTATGTGCATTTGGTACAAAAGTGGTTTTGCTATATCATTTATAACCCTTTAGTATTTTGAGTCTTCAATATACCAATTTTTTTATGCATCCATACACAATTTAATAGGTTTAGCTATTATTTCTTATCACTCAAATTTTCGGCTATGTGTACACCCAAACAGGATTGAATTAGCATGGTTCAATTTAGCACTTACCTACACTTAAATCAAATAAATAGGAAATAGTGTATCTGGAACAGAGGAGCGTCACATCAAATGTAAACTCATGTGCAAGTCTGTATTGAACTTTCAGATATGTGACTTGTTGAGATAACAACCAGGTAACTTGAAGATTCTCACCAGAACCCAAGCAAAAAAGAAGAGTATTTGACAGGATTGTCCTTTCATACACAACAATCAGGTGTGTGGTTAAGCTCAAAGTACCGGCAGCTAATAGCTCAAAGTACGCCTTTCCACTCATCTAGCCCTTTCAGAAGAAAAGAGAGACAAGGTTAAATTGAGATGTCTTGTATTGTATTGATGGTTTGGTAGATCCTTTTCCTATGCAATATCACAAACCATATATGATCGCTCTAACTCTGAACTGCAAAGAGAGAGGAGTATGTTTTATCTCTCTCGTTGTTTCTGTCCTCACGAAACCCTTCACTTCTCCTTGTTGCCATCCTCCTCATCAAGTGCCCCCAACTCTTCTTAATTGGCGCAACACAGCAAGCTGGGCACAACAGCGAGAGAGGTTGAGGATTGAATAGGGCTTCACTTCCTAGGTTTTAAGAGAGAGAGAAAGCTTGGACTTGACACAAAATTAGAGCATTGCATTTGAAACGAACATTAGGGCTGGTGTCTCACTTTTGATGCTAGTCATACCATTGACTATAAATCTTCCTGCATCTACATCTTTCCGAAGGATACAATACTGTTGTGATACCTAACAAACAATAAATCAGAAGTTACAATAAATTTCCCGTTCATTATTTACCTTTGCAGACTAAGCTACAATTTCTGGAAGTTCATTAGCCATAACATCACTCAAAGCCTGCAGCCAATTTGCATCCAGAACTACCTGCATAATCAGCATTTTATTATCCAGTTTATGCTAAGAACCTGAGTAGCAGCAGAAAAATGAACCATTGAATGGTTATTTCACAACAATGCTCAAGCCTTAATATCATTCAAAACCTGCGATGAATTTATAACCAGAAGTACCTAGTATTATGCTACCAGCTTATGCTAAGCATCTTGGTAGGAGTAGAAAGAGTAATCATTAAATGGTTATTTCACATGGTTGCTCAAACTGTAAAAGGTCATATTTCTATCAGTTCTGGACCTTCTAGGTGACACCGATAAAATGTAATTTCTCGATCAAGTATGAAGTCTATAATTGTCTATGGAAGAGAACAAAAATGTAATAAAATTTATTATGAGCATGCTATATATTGCTTTTTGCCAGCTCATGACTCAATATGTTCAAACAGCAAAACTTGCGTTATTTTTAATTCAAACCACAATCTTGAGCCAACCTACCAAAATTTATCTTTTTCTTCTTAATTTTATATTTCAACTTATATATTAACTCCATGGCGTATAAATTCCCATGCTAAAGGAAGCATTCCAAGAACCACATCACCTGCACCCAGGTGATTCTCTTTTGAATCAACAACATATAAGAAGCTCGTAGTAGCCGCTTTGGAACATAGTTTATCATCTATGAATAGAAAGTTTGTTAATGGTATAAGAGACTCTAGAATGGTATAAGAGACTCCAGAATGGCTGCTCTGGAAAGTACTAAATGTAGGTTGATGATCAAATAATTAATTAATTAAACATAAAATGATAAGAAGAGAAAACATTGAAAAAGATGTTATTTTAGAAATTACTACCAGGCAGAAAAATCCTATTGTCCATGAATTACAAATAATTCTTATTGTACCATGAGTCGGGCATGAACAAAAATCCACTGCAAAGGACTACAGTAATACTGTAAGAAATTGTAGAAACTGAATTCATCTACTGACGGAGATCCAAAGTATGCAAAAGATGATCATGAGGGAAACAACAATGGAATGAAAATATTAGTAAACATAGACGTGGCAGCTTTTTTGCAAGTCTAATTCTCAAGCCTAAATATTAAGGAATACGGGACTGACTGCATGGACTTGTTTACCACTGTTTATGTCAGGTGACAGCGCCATCCTCCTCGCCACGCTACTGATTGCTAGATGTCCATCTCCTTGTTTTTTTCTCATGTAGGCCAATCCTTTTGTTGTAATGTTTCACATGGCATACCTAGTCCTCTTCCTGAGTTATCATCCTCGCACATCTTCACCTCCGCTGCTTCCCCTCCCCCTCTTATTGTTGTCAACTCATCCACAAAATTGAAAGGAGCAAACCATCAGATTATTTCCCAGAAAAAAGGACGGGTCTTCTTCCCATGGTTGTCCTTCTGCTACACACGCAACTTGGACCCTTGTAGCCCTTGCATTGTGTCATCATCCAAATGTCATGGCAGAAGCGCCTTGTGCTCGCCGGTGTCCTCCTTTGATACTTTCTGCCATGGTAAGGACGCCCAGAACACCGCTGTCAGGGCAGGCAAGGGAGAAGAGGCCGGGTTCTTACCACAGCCACCATTGCGCACCCTTGATGGAGGAGAAAGTGACCTTATGGGGTGAGTGAACGTAGTTCGGCTGGATGAATTTGTCGGTGTCGAGCTTGAGGTCAGACTCGATGAAGTTCTGGCCGAGCTTGTTAGCGCATGTCGAGTACTCCCTCTACAAGTAGCTCATGAAGCGGCATGACCGGGTGGAAGGGATCCGGTGGGGGGGTGCACGGTGGGGTGCTGTATACGGTGGCGATCTGGGGCAGCCGCGAGCAACGCCTAATGCTGGGGGCGACACGAACGAACGGTGGTCGGCCGAAGAATCGTCGAGCTCGGAGCATGGACGGGCGGAGACGTCAACCGGGAAGACTTGCAGCGGCTGTTGGGACCGTGCTAGAGGCGGCGGCGGCATCGCATCTCGTAACCCTAGACAGGGATGGGGGATTGAACCCGAGTGGGATGGGGTTTCAGAATTAGGCATAAACACCCCTGTGTGTTGGAGGTTTGTTTGGTGCCCGGCCGAGCGAGCAAAGGCTTGTGGAGTAGCAAGCATGGGCCGAGGCGGCCCAACGCAGCGATTCCGATTATGTAGCGTTTTTACACCGGGTTGCAGTGGGTAAATATTAGTACCACCCCGCGTATATGTTTTAAATTCAAACTGAAAGCATAAAATCATGGAAAGAAGCGTATTATGACGGTGAACCTGAAGACTCAATCCGTGCTTTATTATTAGGGAGAGATATAAAATAAACCGTAGCTCGGATGGAAAAACTTTGTACATGAAAGTTGCTCAGAACGACAAGACGAATCCGGATACGCAGCCCTTTCGTCCGCCACACATCCCTAGCATAGCGAACATGCAACTTTTCCCCTCCGATTCATCTGTCCGAAAACGTGAAACACCGGGGATATTTTCCCGGATGTTTCCCCCCTTCACCGGTATCACCTCATACCGCGTTAGGGCACCCCTAGCACCGCTACTTGTCATGTCATGCATCGTTATGCATCTGTTTGCATTGAATTCATTGTTTCTTCCCCCTCTTCTCTCTGGTAGACTACGAGGCTGACGCTGCTGCTGGTGCCCCGATCGACTACGCTGTTGACGACCCCTCTTTCTTGCCAGAGCAACCAGGCAAGCCCCCCCTTGATCACCAGATATCGCCTACTCTCTTTCTACTGCTTGCATTAGAGTAGTGTAGAATGTTACTGCTTTCCGTTAATCCTATTCTGATGCATAGCCTGTCATTATTGCTACAACTGTTGATACCTTACCTGCAATCCTAAATGCTTAGTATGCTAGTTTATCATCAGTGGCCCTACATTCTTGTCTGTCTGCCTTGCTATACTACCGGGCCGTGATCACTCGGGAGGTAATCACGGGTATATATTATATACTTTATACATATAAATGTTGTGACTAAAGACGGGTCGACTCATTGAGTACCCGCAAGTGATTCTGATGTTGGGGGTTGAAGGGCAGGTGGTTCCACCCAGGTAGTGGTGGGCCTGGGTTCCCGACGGCCCCCGGCTGTTACTTTGTGGCGAAGCGACAGGGCAGGTTGAGACCACCTAGGAGAGAGGTGGGCCTGACCTTGGTCGGCATTCGCGGTTAGTTCAAAATAACACGCTTAACGAAATCTGGGTATTTGATCTGAGTCTGGCTACTGGCCTATACGCACTAACCAACTACGCGGGAACAGCTATGGGCACTCGACGTCGTGGTATCAGCCGAAGCCTTCGTGACGTCAGCGACTGAGCGGCGCGCGCCGGGTTGGACTGGAACGCCTGCTCTTGTATAAGGGAGGCTAGGTCTGCTCATCGGCCGTGTACGCAACGTGCAGGTGTGCAATGGGCGATGGGCCCAGACCCCTGCGCCATAGGATTTAGACCGGCGTGCTGACCTCTCTGTTGTGCCTAGGTAGGGCTGCGACGTGTTGATCTTCCGAGGCCGGGCATGACCCAGGAAAGTGTGTCTGGACAAAGGGGATCGAGCGTGTTGGGAAATGTGGTGCACCCCTGCAGGGAAGTTAATCTATTCGAATAGCCGTGATCTTCGGTAACAGGACGAGTTGGAGTTGTACCTTGACCTTATGACAACTAGAACCGGATACTTAATAAAATACACCGTTCCAAGTGCCAGATACAACCGGTGATCGCCCTCTCACAGGGCGACGAGGGGAGGATCATTGGTTTGGATTATGCTATGTGATGTTACTTGGTGAACTTACCATCTACTCTCTTCTTCTGCTTCAAGATGGAGGTTACCAGAAGCGTAGTCTTCGATAGGACTAGCTATCCCCCTCTTATTCTGGCATTCTGCAGTTCAGTCCACATATGTTACCCCTTTTCCATATGATACCAATGCATACATATGTAGTGCAGTTCCTTGCTTGCGAGTACTTTGGATGAGTACTCACGGTTGCTTTGCTCCCCCTTTCCCCCTTCCTATACCCGATTGCTGCGACCAGACGTTGGAGTCCCGGAGCCAGACGCCACTATCGATGACGACTGCTACTACTCGGGAGGTGCCTACTACTACGTGCAGGCCGCTGACGACGACCAAGAGTAGTTTAGGAGGATCCCAGGCAGGAGGCCTGCGCCTCTTTCGACCTGTATCCCAGTTTGTGCTAGCTTTCTTAAGGCAAACTTGTTTAACTTATGTCTGTACTCAGATATTGTTGCTTCCGCTGACTCGTCTATGATCGAGCTCTTGTATTCGAGCACTCGAGGCCCCTGGCTTGTAATATGATGCTTGTATGACTTATTTTATTTGTAGAGTTGTGTTGTGATACCTTCCCATGAGTCCCTGGTCTTGATCGTACACGTTTACGTGTATGATTAGTGTATGATTGAATTGAGGCGTCACAAGTTGGTATCAGAGCCGACTGCCTGTAGGAATCCCCCTTCCACACTCCTTGGCCGAAGTTGAGTTTAGACATTACAAAACTTTTTACTAACATGGTTGTGTGCCTTACGGGCCCACGTCGCCATTTGGGTGGTATTAGGATCTTTTACTCCTCGATTCTTACTCTAGGACTCTGAACTCTCTTCTACTCGGGTTAAACGATTTTACTAACTCTAACATTAGGATCCTGTGACCACGTTCACCCCAAAGTTGGATAAGCCCTAGCTATTTCTTAGAGTAGTATATTGAACATTTTCCACACTGTCATTTGACTCCTTTGAAACATCTTTGTTTTCAGATGGAACCCACGAGACAGGTCGTGCGCCACACGACGGCCATTGGTGCCTCAGGATCACCTGCTGTGTTGGTTGAGATGATGACCTATCTGGATTATCGCTGGCACCCTGAGTACACCGTCTACGAGGAGTACCAGGACTTCAACCAGGAGCAGTACCATGCCATCGTCCACCTCTACTCTCGGGAGTATGACTCCACTACCGCGCTGCACACTGCTCATGGTGTTGGAGTGACTATCGACATGGCGGTCCATGATGCTTCTTATGCTGCTCTGACACATCTTCATGGAGAGTATCAGGAGTTGGAAACCTCCCCTTGCAGGCACATTGCTATCTGTTGTGCCTAGGTAGGGCTGCGACGTGTTGATCTTCCGAGGCCAGGCATGACCCAGGAAAGTGTGTCCAGACAAAGGGGATCGAGCGTGTTGGGTGATGACCCACAAGTATAGGGGATCTATCGTAGTCCTTTCGATAAGTAAGAGTGTCGAACCCAACAAGGAGCAGAAGGAAATGGTAAGCGGTTTCCAGCAAGGTATTCTCTGCAAGTACTGAAATAAGTGGTAACAAATAGTTTTGTGATAAGATAATTTGTAATGAGCAACAAGTGACAAAAGTAAATAAGGTACAACAAGGTGGCCCAATACTTTTTGTAGCAAAGGACAAGCCTGGACAAACTCTTATATGATGTAAAGCGCTCCCGAGGACACATGGGAATATCGTCAAGCTAGTTTTCATCACGTTCATATGATTCGCGTTCGGTACTTTGATAATTTGGTATGTGGGTGGACCGGTGCTTGGGTGCTTCCCTTACTTGGACAAGCATCCCACTTATGATTAACCTCTATTGCAAGAATCCGCAAATACAACAAAAGTATTAAGGTAAACCTAACCATAGCATGAGTCGGAGAGGTATCTCTGGGCCCTCTCGGTAATGTACATCACTATAAGCCTTGCAAGCAATGTAGCTAATGAGTTAGTTACGGGATGTAGCATTACGGAACGAGTAAAGAGACTTGCTGGTAACGAGATTGAACTAGGTATTGGGATACCGACGATCAAATCTCAGACAAGTAACATACCGATGACAAAGGGAACAACATATCCCGTTATGTGGTTTGACCGATAAAGATCTTCGTAGAATATGTAGGAACCAATATGAGCATCCAGGTTCCACTATTGGTTATTGACCGGAGACATGTCTCGGTCATGTCTACATAGTTCTCGAACCCGTAGGGTCCGCACTCTTAACGTTCGGTGACGATCGATATTACGAGTTTATGTGTTTTGATGTACCGAAGGTAGTTCGGAGTCCCGGATTTGATCACGGACATAACGAGGAGTCTCGAAATGGTCAAGATGTAAAGATCGATATATTGGAAGCCTATGTTTGGACATCGGAATGGTTCCGGGTGAAAACGGGAGTATACCGGAGCACCGGGAGGTTACCGAAACCCCCCGGGAGGTATATGGGCCTTATTGGGCCTTAGTGGGAGAGAGGGGAAATGAGCAAAGGAGAGGGCGCCCCCCAAGACCAATCCGAATTAGGAGGGGGGCGTCCCCCTTTCCTTCCTCCTCCCTCCTCCTTCCTTCTCTCCTAAATCCAACAAGGCAAGGGGGGATCCTACTCCCACCGGGAGTAGGACTCCCCTTGGGGCGCGCCTAGGAGGCCGGCCCCCTCCCCCTCCTCCACTCCTTTATATATGGGGGAGGGGGGCACCCCATAGACACACAAGTTGATCATTGATCTTTAGCCGTGTGCGGTGCCCCCTCCACCATAATCCACCTCGGTAATATCGTGGCGATGCTTAGGCGAAGCCTTGTTCCGGTAGCAGCATCATCACCGTCATCACACCGTCGTGCTGACGAAGCTCTGCCTCGAAGCTCTACTGGATCGTGAGTTCGCAGGACGCCACCGAGCCGAATGTTTGCAGATCGCGAAGGTGCTGTATCTTCAGTAGTAGATCGGTCGATCGTGAAGACGTACGACTACATCAACCGCGTTGTCATAACGCTTTCGCTTATGGTCTACGAGGTTACGTAGATGATACTCTCCCCTCTCATTGCTATGCATCACCATGATCTTGCGTGTGCATAGGAGTTTTTTTGAAATTATTGTGTTCCCCAACAGTGGCATCCGAGCCAGGTTTATGCGTAGATGTTATATGCACGAGTAGAACACAAAGGAGTTGTGGGTGTGGGTATATACATATTGCTTGCCATCACTAGTTGATTCTTGATTCAGCGGCATTGTTGGATGAAGCGGCCAGACCGACATTACGCGTACGCTTACGCAAGACTGGTTCTACCGACGTGCTTTGCGCACAGGTGGCTAGTGGGTGTCTGTTTCTCCAGCTTTAGTTGAATCGGATTCAATGAACATGGTTCATTCTGAAGATCAAAAAGCAATTACTATACCGCGTTGTGGTCTTTGATGCGTAGGTAAGAACGGTTCTTGCTCAGCTCGTAGCAGCCACGTAAAACTTGCAACAACAAAGTAGAGGACGTCTAACTTGTTTTTGTAGGGCATTTTGTGATGTGATATGGTCAAGACATGATGCTAAATTTTATTGTATGAGATGATCATGTTTTGTAACACAGTTATCGGCAACTGGTAGGAGCCATATGGTTGTCGCTTTATTGTATGAAATGCAATCGCCATGTAATTGCTTTACTTTATCACTAAGCGGTAGCGATAGTCATCGAAGCAATAGTTGGCGAGACGACAATGATGCTTCGATGGAGATCAAGGGCACAAGATGATGATGGCCATATCATATCACTTAAATTGATTGCATGTGATGTTTATCCTCTATGCATCTTATTTTGCTTAGTTCGGTGGTAGCATTACAAGACGATCTCTCACTAAATTTCAAGGTATAAGTGTTCTCTCTGAGTATGCACCGTTGCTACAGTTCGTCGTGCTGAGACACCACGTGATGATCGGGTGTGATAAGCTCTATGTTCACATACAACGGGTGCAAGCCAGTTTTGCACATGTGGAATACTCGGGTTAAACTTGACGAGCCTAGCATATGCAGATATGGCCTCGGAACACTGGAGACTGAAAGGTCGAGCATGAATCATATAGTAGATATGATCAACATAGTGATGTTCACCATTGAAAACTACTCCATCTCATGTGATGATCGGACATGGTTTAGTTGATATGGATCACGTGATCACTTAGATGATTAGAGAGATGACCATCTAAGTGGGAGTTCTTAAGTAATTTGATTAATTGAACTTTAATTTATCATGAACTTAGTACCTGGTAGTATTTTGCATGTCTATGTTGTTGTAGATAGATGGCCCGTGCTGTTGTTCCGTTGAATTTTAATGCGTTCCCAGAGAAAGCTAAGTTGAAAGATGATGGTAGCAACTACACGGACTGGGTCCATAACTTGAGGATTATCCTCATTGCTGCACAAAAGAATTACATCCTGGAAGCATACATCCTGGAAGCACCGCTAGGTGACAAACCCGCTGCAGGAGCAACGCTAGATGTTATGAACACCTGGCAGAGCAAAGCTGATGACTACTCAATAATTCAGTGTGCCATGCTTTACGGCTTAGAACCGAGACTTCAACGACATTTTGAACGTCATGGAGCATATGAGATGTTCCAGGAGTTGAAGTTAATATTTCAAGCAAATGCCCGGATTGAGAGATATGAAGTCTCCAATAAGTTCTACAGCTGCAAGATGGAGGAGAATAGTTCTGTCAGTGAACATATACTCAGAATGTCTAGGTATCACAACCACTTGACTCAACTGGGAGTTAATCTTCCTGATGATAGTGTCATTGACAGAGTTCTTCAATCACTACCACCAAGCTACAAGAGCTTCGTGATGAACTATAATATGCAAGGGATGGATAAGACGATTCCTGAGCTCTTCGCAATGCTAAAGGCTATGGAGGTAGAAATCAAGAAGGAGCATCAAGTGTTGATGGTGAACAAGACCACCAGTTTCAAGAAAAAGGGTAAAGGGAAGAAGGGGAACTTCAAGAAGAATAACAAGCCAGTTGCTGCTCAAATGAAGAAACCCAAGTCTGGACCTAAGCCTGAGACTGAGTGCTTCTAGTGCAAAGGAACTGGTCACTGGAAGCGGAATTGCCCCAAGTATTTGGCGGTGAAGAAGGATGGCAAAGTGAAAGGTATATTTGATATACATGTTACTGATGTGTACCTTACTAATGCTCGCAGTAGTGCCTGGGTATTTGATACTGGTCCAGTTGCTAACATTTGCAACTCGAAACCGGGGCTACGGATTAAGCGAAGATTGGCTAAGGACGAGGTGACAATGCGCGTGGGAAATGGTTCCAAAGTCGATGTGATCGCCGTCGGCACGCTACCTCTACATCTACCTCCAGGATTAGCTTTAGACCTAAATAATTGTTATTTGGTGCCAGCGTTGAGCATGAACATTATATCTGGATCTTGTTTGATGCGATACGGTTATTCATTTAAATCAGAGAATAATGGTTGTTCTATTTATATGAGTAATATCTTTTATGGTCATGCACCCTTGATGAGTGGTCTATTTTTTACTAAATCTTGATAGTAGTGATACACATGTTCATAGTATTGAAGCCAAAAGATGCAGAGTTGATAATGATAGTGCAACTTATTTGTGGCACTGCCGTTTAGGTCATATTGGTGTAAAGCGCATGAAGAAACTCCATTCTGATGGACTTCTGGAACCACTTGATTATGAATCACTTGGTAATTGCGAACCATGCCTCATGGGCAAGATGACTAAAACTCCATTCTCCGGAACAATGGAGCGAGCAACAGAGTTATTGGAAATCATACATACTAATGTATGTGGTCCAATGAACATTGAAGCTCATGACGGATATCGTTATTTTCTCACCTTCACAGATGATTTGAGCAGATATGGGTATATCTACCTGATGAAACATAAGTCTGAAACATTTGAAAAGTTCAAAGAATTTCAGAGTGAAGTGGAAAATCATCGTAACAAGAAAATCAAGTTTCTACGATCTGATCATGGAGGCGAATATTTGAGTTATGAGTTTGGACTTCACTTGAAACAATGCGGAATAGCTTCGCAACTCACGCCACTTGGAACACCACTGTGTAATGGTGTGTCCGAACGTCGTAATCGTACTTTAGTAGATATGGTGCGATCTATGATGTCTCTCACTGATTTACCGCTATCATTTTGGGGTTACGCTTTAGAGACAACTGCATTCACATTAAATAGGGCACCATCTAAATCCATCGAGACGACACCTTATGAACTGTGGTTTGGCAAGAAACCCAAGTTGTCGTTTCTTAAAGTTTGGGGTTGCGATGCTTATGTGAAAAAACTTCTCTCGAACCCAAATCGGAGAAATGTGTTTTCATAGGATACCCAAAGGAGACTGTTAGGTACACCTTCTATCACAGACCCAAAGGCAAGATATTCGTTCCTAAGAATGGATCCTTTCTAGAGAAGGAGTTTCTCTCGAAAGAAGTGAGTGGGAGGAAAGTAGAACTTGACGAGGTAATTGTACCTTCTCCCTTATTGGAAAGTAGTTCATCACTAAAATCAGTTCCAGTAATTCCTACACCAGTGAGTGAGGAAGCTAATGATGATGATCATGAAACTTCTGATCAAGTTACTACCGAACATCGTAGGTCAACCAAAGTAAGATCCGCACCAGAGTGGTACGGTAATCCTGTTCTGGAAGTCATGTTACTTGACCATGACGAACCTACGAACTATGAGGAAGTGATGATGAACCCAGATTCCGCAAAATGGCTTGAAGCCATGAAATCTGAGATGGGATCCATGTATGAGAACAAAGTGTGGACTTTGGTTGACTTGTCCGATGATCGGCATGCCATATAAAATAAATGGATCTTCAAGAAGAAGACTGACGCTGACGGTAATGTTACTGTCTACAAAGCTCGACTTGTTGCGTAAGGTTTTCGACAAGTTCAAGGAGTTGACTATGATGAGACCTTATCACCCGTAGCAATTCTTAAGTCTGTCTGAATCATGGTAGCAATTTCCGCATTTTATGATTGTGAAATTTGGCAAATGGATGTCAAAACTGCATTCCTTAATGGATACCTTAAAGAAGAGTTGTATATGATGCAACCAGAAGGTGCTAACAAAGTGTGCAAGCTCCAGCGATCCATTTATGGACTGGTGCAATCCTCTTGGAGTTGGAATATACGCTTTGATAGTGTGATCAAAGCATATGGTTTTATACAGACTTTTGGAGAAGCCTATATTTACAAGAAAGTGAGTGGGAGCTCCGTAGCATTTCTGATATTATATGTAGATGACATATTGTTGATCAGAAATGATACTGAATTTCTGAATAGCATAAAAGGATACTTGAATAAGAATTTTTCAATGAAAGACCTCGGTGAAGCTGCTTATATATTGGGCATCAAGATCTATAGAGATAGATCAAGACGCTTGATTGGACTTTCACAAAGCACATACCTTGATAAAGTTTTGAAGAAGTTCAAAATGGACCAGGCAAAGAAAGATTTCTTGCCTATATTACAAGGTGTGAAGTTGAGTCAGACTCAATGCCCGACCACTGCAGAAGATAGAGAGAAAATGAAAGGTGTTCCCTATGCTTCAGCCATAGGCCCTATCATGTATGCAATGCTGTGTACCAAACCTGATGTGTGCCTTGCTATAAGTTTAGCAGGGAGGTACCAAAGTAATCCAGGAGTGGATCACTTGACAGCGGTCAAGAACATCCTGAAATACCTGAAAAGGACTAAGGATATGTTTCTCGTATATGGAGGTGACAAAGATCTCGTCGTAAACGGTTACGTCGATGCAAGCTTTGACACTGATCCGGATGACTCTAAGTCACAAACCAGATACGTGTTTTTATTAAATGGTGGAGCTGTCAGTTGGTGCAGTTCCAAGCGGAGCGTCGTGGCGGGATCTACATGTGAAGCGGAATACATAGCTGCTTCAGAAGCAGCAAATGAAGGAGTCTGGATGAAGGAGTTCATATCCGATCTAGGTGTCATACCTAGTGCATCGGGTCCAATGAAAATCTTTTGTGACAATACTGGTGCAATTGCCTTGGCAAAGGAATCCAGATTTCACAAGAGAACCAAGCACATCAAGAGACACTTCAATTCCATCCACGATCAAGTCAAGGAGGGAGACATAGAGATTTGCAAGATACAAACGGATCTGAAAGTTGTAGACCCATTGAAAAAACCCCTCTCACGAGCAAAACATGATCAGCACCAAGACTCCATGGGTGTTAGAATCATTACAATGTAATCTAGATTATTGACTCTAGCGCAAATGGGAGACTGGAGGAAATATGCCTTAGAGGCAATAATAAAGTTGTTATTTATATTTCCTTATATCATGATAAATGTTTATTATTCATGCTAGAATTGTATTAACCGGAAACTTAGTACATGTGTGAATACATAGACAAACAAAGTGTCACTAGTTTGCCTCTACTTGACTAACTTGTTGAATCAATGATGGTTATGTTTCCTGACCATAGACATGAGTTTTCATTTGATTAACGGGATCACATCATTAGAGAATGATGTGATTGACTTGACCCACCCGTTAGCTTAGCACGATGATCGTTTAGTTTGTTGCTATTGCTTTCTCCATAACTATACATGTTCCTATGACTATGAGATCATGCAACTACCGAATACCGGAGGAACACTTTGTGTGCTACCAGACGTCACAACGTAAATGGGTGATTATAAATGTGCTCTATAGGTGTCTCCGATGGTATTTGTTGAGTTGGCATGGATCAAGATTAGGATTTGTCACTCCGATTGTCGGAGAGGTATCTCTGGGCCCTCTCGGTAATGTACATCACTATAAGCCTTGCAAGCAATGTAGCTAATGAGTTAGTTATGAGATGTAGCATTACAGAACGAGTAAAGAGACTTGCCGGTAATGAAATTGAACTAGGTATTGGGATACCGATGATCGAATCTCGGGCAAGTAACATACCGATGACAAAGGGAACAACGTATACCGTTATGCGATTTGACCGATAAAGATCTTCGTAGAATATGTCGGAACCAATATGAGCATTCAGGTTCCACTATTGGTTATTGACAAGAGACATGTCCCAGTCATGTCTACATAGTTCTCGAACCCGTAGGTTCCGCACGCTTAACGTTCGGTGACGATCGGTATTACGAGTTTATGTGTTTTGATGTACCGAAGGTAGTTCGGAGTCCCGGATTTGATCACGAACATAACGAGGAGTCTCGAAATGGCCGAGACGTAAAGATCGATATATTGGAAGCCTATGTTTGGACATCGAAATGGTTCCGGGTGAAAACGGGAGTATACGGGAGCACCGGGAGGTTACCGGAACCCCCAGGGAGGTATATGGGACTTATTGGGCCTTAGTGGGAGAGAGGGAAAAGGAGCAAAGGAGAGGGCGCGCCCCCCAAGCCCAATCTGAATTGGGAGGGGGGCCGCCCCCCCCCTTTCCTTCCTCCTCCCTCTTCCTTCCTTCTCTCCTAAATCCAACAAGGCAAGGGGGGATCCTACTCCCGGTGGGAGTAGGAATCCCCTTGGGGCGTGCCTAGGAGGCCGGCCCCCTCCCCCTCCTCCACTCCATTATATACAGGGGAGGGGGCACCCCATAGGCACACAAGTTGATCATTGATCTTTAGCCGTGTGCGGTGCCCCCCTCCACCATAATCCACCTCGGTAATATCGTAGCGGTACTTAGGCGAAGCCCTGTTCCGGTAGCAGCAGCATCACCGTCATCATGTCGTCGTGCTGACGAAGCTCTCCCTTGAAGCTCTACTGGATCATGAGTTCACGGGACGTCACCGAGCCGAACATGTGCAGATCACGGTGGTGTCGTATCTTCGGTACTAGATCGGTCGATCGTGAAGACGTACGACTACATCAACCGCGTTGTCATAACGCTCCCGCTTACGGTCTACGAGGGTACGTAGATGATACTCTCCCCTCTCGTTGCTATGCATTGATACGTCCATTTTGCATCATGCTTTTATATCGATATTTATTGCATTATGGGCTGTTATTACACATTATGTCACCATACTTATGCCTATTCTATCTTATTTTACAAGGTTTACATAAAGAGGGAGAATGCCGGCAGCTGGGATTCTGGGATGGAAAAGGATCAAATATTAGAGACCTATTCTGCACAGCTCCAAAAGTCCTGAAACTTCACGGAAGTTATTTTCAGAATATATAAAAAATACTGAGCGCAAGAAGTACCAGGGGGGGCCACTGACTAGCCACGAGGGTGGGGGCGTGCCCTACCCCCTGGGCGCGCCCCCTGTCTCATGGGCCCCCTGGTGGCCCTCCGATGCCCATCTTCTGCTATATGGAGTCTTTCGTTGAGGAAAAAAAATCATAAGCAAGCTTTCGGGACGAGACTCCGCCGCCACGAGGCGGAACCTTGGCGGAACCAATCTAGCGCTCTGGTGGAGCTGTTCTGCCAGGGAAACTTCCCTCCGGGAGGGGGAAATCATCGCCATTGTCATCACCAACGCTCCTCTCATCGGGAGGGGGCCAATCATCATCAACATCTTCACCAGCACCATCTCCTCTCAAACCCTAGTTCATTCATTGTATCCAATTCTTGTCTCTAAGTCTGGGATTGGTACCTGTAGGTTGCTAGTAGTGTTGATTACTCCTTGTAGTTGATGCTAGTTGGTTTATTTGGTGGAAGATCATGTGTTCAGATCCTATATGCATATTAATACCCCTCTGATTATGAACATGAATATACTTTGTGAGTAGTTATGTTAGTTCCTGAGGACATGGGAGAAGTCTTCTATTAGTAGTCATGTGAATTTGGTATTCGTTCGATATTTTGATGAGATGTATGTTGTCTCTCCTCTAGTGGTGTTATGTGAACATCGACTACATGACACTTCACCATTATTTGGGCCTAGAGGAAGGCATTGAGAAGTAATAAGTAGATGATGGATTGCTAGAGTGACAGAAGCTTAAACCCTAGTTTATGCGTTGCTTCGTAAGGGGTTGATTTGGATCCATATGTTTCATGCTATGGTTAGGTTTACCTTAATACTTTTGTTGTAGTTCCGGATGCTTGCAATAGAGGTTAATCATAAGTGGGATGCTTGTCCAAGCAAGGACAGTACCCAAGCACCGGTCCACCCACATACCAAATTATCAAAGTACCGAACGCGAATCATATGAACATGATGAAAACTAGCTTTACGATAATTCCCATGTGTCCTCGGGAGCACTTTTCTCTATATAGGAGTTTGTCCAGGCTTGTCCTTTGCTACAAAAAGGATTGGGCCACCTTGCTGCACTTTATTTACTTTTGTTACTTGTTGCTCATTACAAATTATCTTATCACAAAACTATCTATTACCTATAATTTCAGTGCTTGCAGAGAATACCTTGCTGAAAACCGCTTATCATTTCCTTCCGCTCCTCGTTGGGTTCGACACTCTTACTTATCGAAAGGACTACGATAGATCCCATATACTTATGGGTCATCATGCATCACCAGGATCTTGCGTGTGCGTAGGAATATTTTTGAAATTACTGCGTTCCCCAACAAATATTCACCCAAGTCCCTAATTCAGTTTCCATTTTCCAGAGCCATTTAGCTAACAAGGCTTTATTCATGATTTCTAAATTAATGATTACAAGCCCCCCTTGTTATTTTGGTAGGCAGCATGTTTTCCAGTTAACCAAATGATATTTTTTTCTTATTTTCATGTTCTTGCCACAGAGGTCTGGCTTTGAAGAAGTATGCTTTTTTCCTGACTCCAACAGGTAAGGGATAAAAGGACATCATGAAAAGAGGAATGTTGGTAAGGCAGGCTTGAACTAGAGTTACTCTCCTAGCCATGTTTAATAACCTACCTTGCCAGCATGCACATCTTTTTTCAATTTTTTCTGTAACTTCCTTCCAGAATTTATTTCCCGGTCTAATATCATCCACTAGTAGTCCTAGATACTTAACGGGTATTTTTCCCACCTCACATGTAAAGATTTATTGAGATATATATATATATCGGTCTTGTTTACAACCTCTCTAAATAAGGAAATTTCACTCTTGTGAAAGTTTATGGTCAGCCCAGACATTTGCTTAAAAGTTGTTAGAATGAATTTTAAATTCTTTGCATTTTCCTCATCATCTTGTAGAAGGAAAACTGTGTCATCTGCATATTGTAGCATATGGACTTCACAGTTATTATATTCTGAGAGCACCCCTTCACAAATCCCTCCTGCATGGCTTTTTCTAAGATTATAGCCAATGCATCAGCAGCTATGCCAAATAGTAGGGGTGACAGGGAATCTCCCTGTCTCAGCCCTTTGAAAGTTTTAAAATATGGTCCAATAATATCATTTACTTGAATCCCTACATGTCCCCCACCATGGTGTGCATTACCAAGTCACACCACTGATCAGGGAAGTTTTTTAGCTTCATCATCTTATACACAAAAGGCCATTTGATTTTATCATATGCCTTTTCAAAATCTACATTGAATAGCAGACCACTCTGTTTCTTTTTATGCATTGTATTCAAGGCTTCATGCAACACCACAACCCCTTCCATAATATATCTCCCTTTTATGAATGTTGTCTGGTTTGGAGAAATTATTGGTCTAGTAAACTTGCTGAGTCTATTCATTAATACCTTTGTTATTATTTTGAAACTCACATTAAGTAAGCATATTGGTCTGAATTTCTGTATTTTTTAGCATCTTTAACCTTGGGAACCAATGTAATAATTCCATAATTCAGCCTGGAGATGTCCAGATTTCCAGAATGGAAATCATCAAGCAAGCCCTTAAGATCCCATTTAATTAATCCCCAGAAATTTTGGTAAAATTCTACAGGCAGACCATCTGGACCAGGGCTTTTATTTTTCTCCATATTTAAAACCACCTCCTGTAGCTCTTGCATACTAAAGGGTTCAATTAGAGTTCTAGCTTGTTCTTCTGAGATACCAGGAGCATCTTGAATGTTTAAGTCACAGTAGAATTTTCAGGTTGACCAAATAGGTCTCTATAGAAGTCTGTGATGTACTTAACCAATTCCTCATCCCCTTCAATCTCCCCCTCAGCCTGGCTTAGGGAGGATATTCTATTTTTCCTTCTCCTCCCATTCACCTTAGCATGGTAAGATTTAGTGTTATTATCCTCATCTTTGATCTCTCTATCTTTGTATATTTGTAGCCATTTTATTTCGTCTTGTTTCACCAGTCTCCCTAATTGAGCTCTCAATTCTTTTTGCTCATTTCTATCACAGGTAGATAATCCCAGTACCTCTGCTCTTTTATTAGTCTCATCTAATTTGGATAAGATTTCTTTCTTATTTTCCTATATAGTGCATCTGAGTTCAGAATCCATCCTCTTGCCTTTTGTCTAAAGGTTCTTAATTTCTTTTGCCATCTCTCTATGTTATTTACAACAATCTAGACATCCCACACTTTATGAACAAATTCCTTGAATCCTTCTTTAAGCATCCAGGAATTTTCAAATCTAAATATTGGGGTAGCATTTATATTTTCCCCAGAATCCACTATCAGTGTTGTATGATCAGATAACTCTCTCTCTCTAAAGCCTGAACTGTTGTTAAAGGATAATGTTCTTCCAAATCAGAGCAAATAAGCATCCTATTTAGTTTTTCATAAATAGGATCACTCTAATTATTAGCCCAAGTGTATTTTCTCCCTCACAGGTGTCGGTGTCAAAACTGGCAGATCTCGGGGTAGGGGGTCCCGAGCTCTGGATTCTCGGATCAATGGTAACAGGAACGAAGGAGACGATGTTTTACCCAGGTTCGGGCCCTCTTAATGGAGGTAAAACCCTACATCATGCTCTTGTTTATATTGATGGAGTATCAAGTACAGAGTTGATCTACCTCGAGATCATATGTTGTGGTCGAAAACCTGAGGGTATGATGAATAATGTCATAATAATCTAGCGACTAGCCTGGCCTCAGCTTATATAATGTACCGGAGGCCTAGGATAACAAGAGTCCTGGTCGAATACGTTGGTGGAGAGGAGTCCTTATCTTGATCATCAAGTCTTGTGGAATCTTCCTCGCGTGCAACATGGGCTGACCGAAGTGGCCCATGAGTGAACCGCCATGGGGGTCCTCGGACCGATCCAGCTGGTCGGGAGACGACATGGTGAGTACCCCCTAGTCAGGGACACCATCAGTAGCCCCCTAAACCGGTCTTCAAGTTGGGGACACCCCTCGATTCTTCCGAACTGTTCTCCATCTTCGGTCGTCGGTCTTGAAAACTGGTTCAACAAATCTTCTTATCTTTGATCTTGAGGATCGCCGAAGTAAATTCAAAGAGTTTACACGTTGGGTATCCTGAGGAGCTCCTTTAAGTTATCGGCCGTTATCAATGCCTTGTTATTTTTACGCCCACCTCGGGTTTGAAGTGTTTCCCGTGCAGCGGTGTCCTCTCGCGTCCGAGCTCCAATGCCGGACTGCATTCAAGGTATCTTTTGCAACCGAGCACCAACGCCGGACCGCTTCCGAGCTTCAAAGCCGGAATGTATCCGAGCTCCAACGCTGGACTGTATCCGAGGTGTCATAGATTACCTTGGTCTTGAAAAAGTTTTAGCCGAGCTTAATGTCAGAAATGCCCTCTAAGGAGCTAGCCACTTGCATCCGAGCTATATACCGAACTACTTCCAAGGTGGCTCAGCACCTCGGTCATGGGCTGATTGTTTGCAGATTTTATTTTCGATGCATATAAATTTATTTGCTAACGAGATGTATGGCCAGTAGCCCTCAAGGTGTCTGTCGGCCTAAAATCTGAGATGCACCTGAAGGAAAATATGAAACCATTGATCCTAGTAGCTTCTGAGACTCAGGTCATGAAATCGGCCCGAGGATCAACTCCTAGCTCGGCAACATACATAGGAAAAGAAATGCAGTGTAATATATTAGAGGTAATAGTGATCGGTAGACGGGCCCTTGAGAGAGGGTTTTGAGAAGTCGCCGTAATATATTAGCTTGATGCCGGATAAGTCCCAGATGGTACTTATTGTTGTCCGAAGACGCGTTTGCCCATAGTTCGGTCCAGCCGAACACTGAGCACTTTGAATTTTCTACATTGAATAGGCAATGTAGTAGCCCCCGAGACACTGGTCGGGTGGCAACACTAGATCAGGGGATCGATACGCCTCTTTTAATATTAGTGAATGATAAGCCCGAAGCCCAGTAGCCCCCGAGCCTTAATGTGGGCATGGGTGGCCGAATTAAGGATCGATATCCAGAGTAAAATCACAAATTATGTGTAATGATTCTACGTATCCAAGTACTTTACATCATTAATGCTCGGATCCGCATTGTACAAAACTTTGTTGACCGACCATCGGCTTCAACCTCCTCGGCCAGAAGCCGGGGAGTGTTTGTCCTACTTTATAAAGCCGTTATAAGGGCAAAGATTTATGGAAAACAAGGCAATCCGGCCATACGGTTTTACAAACAAAGGTACGCAGAGAGATATGAAACATCTTCCAAAGAAAATAATCCCGCTATCGTCTTTGGGTTGTCATGCTGATCATGATCATGAAACCTCACCTCCAATCAATGTGGGAGGAAAATATTGAGGATTTAGTTCGGGGAAAGTTCCCGAACTCTATGGTATTAATGAACCAAAATTTTCACTTCCGTCGTTGCCGACCAATTATATCCTTTAAGATCTCTAGCTTTCGGCTTCACCCAGTCTGAGGTACTAACTCAGATGACCCGGTAGTAACAATCACAGGGTGCTTCCTTTACCGCCTAGCCGAACAATTGGGAATGTAGGGGTAAGCACAGAAGCAGGCAACCCAGCTTGGCCAAAATCTTAAGTCAATTTGATGCATATTTATGGTTTTATAACGATGATTACGGAAGGTAGCCCTCGTATATAAAATACGAATGCCGATGATGTATTTATTTTGACTCCGCTGCGACCGTTTATCACTTGAAAGTGGCCCATCGTCGGCTTCCACCCCCTTGTAGATGCTACGCAGGGTGTTTCCGCAATAACAAGACAACCCTTAGCCGACGTCTCAGTGCCCGAAGGCGATTGTGTTAGCAGAAACGAGGCAATCAGATATGCGGGCTTTATAACTTTCACTTAGTCATAGGAGCTTTAAACTGGGGAAGCTAGCTACGAGCCCCGGGTTAGTGTTCGGCACCGACCGAAGTCTAGCCATTATCACTTCGGCCAATGTTATGAAAGGCCCATCGTTTAACATGGGGTAATCAGTATCGATCTACAGTTTGATACCGTCATCGGATCGCTGACTAGTTTACACCCATTGTGACAGTCAGTTTTCGGCTTTCTCCACTGAGGTGCTTAACCATTCGAGCTGGAAGCACAATCGTAGTGGTTCTCCTTTTCACACCTAGCCGAACAAAGCGGAACGTAGGAGGCAAGCATAGGAGCCGGGCAACCCAACTATTGACCAAAGACACAATTCGAAACCGATGCATATATAGCAATATCCGAGAATTTTGTGCCGAATCTCTAAAGGTGTCTAGCGCTGCACTACGAGATTTGTGCTGGAAACAAACAAATAGTTTAAAAGTGCCATAGGCTTGAAAAACCAAAAAAATTCAGTAAAAACTTTACGCCGGAACTAAATGAAGTCATTTAGTTCCAATCCGAAAATTGGTCTTACTTTTGTGCTTTTGTCGTGCATTAATATGACACATCCGATCTCAAGACTTCAAGCGGGTCAGCCTACGGCTGCAACCTCCTAACCTGAAGGCGGAGTACTGCTCGTTAGACCAGTTTAGCGAACTAAACTCGAGCGGTCACTAGAGAGAAAATGGGCTATCCGGCTACTGACCACACACTCGCGTCGAAAAAGGAGTGATAAAAAAAGATTTTGCAACGACTAGGAAGAAAACACATTTAGCATAAAACGGCTCATATAAATTTAAGAGCCCCTAGTAAACTTGGGTAAAAGAATTTTATGTATAATAATTGTATGTACCGAAGTACTTATATCATATCTGTGTTCACCGAACTTTTAAACGCGTCTTAACCGACCGTCGGCTTCTCCCTCTTCGGTCAAGGGCCGACAAGTGTTATGTACTCCACCTGTCGAGAATATCGACGGTGCTTCTGATAACCAGGCAATCATGCCATAAGGATGCAACAGACAAAGCGCTCTTAGGGAACTTATGCTATATTACTGACGAAGTGTAAGAAGCATCTTCGAAGAAAATAGTACCCCCATCGATACCTTTCTTCGGTTGCTCATTGTTACTATGAGACTTGTGCAATAAATTTTTGTACTCATGAGTTCCGTTGTGTGTCGACCATGATTGAAAACAATAAGAGCGCTAGCTTTCGGCTTTACCCAGTCTGATGTCCGAGCTCGGGTGACCCGATCGTGACAATCGCAGAGGTGCTTCCTTTACTCCCTAGCCGAACAATCAGGAACGTAGGGGTAAACACAGGAGCAAGGCAACCCAGCTTGCGGAACACTTAATTCAACATGGTGCATATTGTGGCGTAATACACGAACAAGGAACGAAGCCATAAAAGTATAATCATATGCAAGAGGAAAGGCTTCATAAAGGAAGCCCCCAAGTAAACGGGGTATTTGAATTTGTGTGTCACAAACAAAGTTCTGACAAGGAGGTTTTTCACAAACAACTTTTTGCCAAAAAAGTATAATGCTTGGTCGAACTGAACAAAATTGAAAACTAAAAGTTTTTGAGCATGAGAGCAACTTAGCTGGTTAATGTGATCGGTGTTGATGACGCAGTCCAAGCTTACGGCGGGATGAGCTCCCCGCCCCCAAGCCGGTCCCGAGGTGGCAGAGCAAAGAGCTCGATGCTCCAAAGTGGCGACATAGCACAGCCGATGCAGGCCGGAAGTGTGACGCTGAAGTACCCGTCGTGGGTTAATGAAGTGATGACGAAGCCCCCGGTCCAGCCGAGGTGACGTGGTATGTCGATACGCCAAGGTGACAACGCTGCCCAATCTGGATCATTTACCTGTGCACAGAAGATAGTGCAAGCCGGAGATAATAGTAATAATAATAATTTTTTTTAAAAGGATGCATGATTAATAATTTATGCAAAGTGGGTGATAAAAGAAATATGGCCTGTGTGCCGAACACTCGATGAGGTAGAGCTCCCTCAGCGATGCCGAAGTCCCGAGGCAACGGAACATGTCGGTATGGCAATTCGACTAACAAGGTGATCACACGAGCCGATTTAGGCCGATTGGGACGATGACGTCGGCTTGCCAAAGTGACCGCGTGACGCAGTCGAAGTCGATTACCTACACATGTAAAATAGTGTAGTCCAACAATAATAATATAAATATATAAAAATCCTCGCGTAATTAATTTACGCAAAATAATTTATTTAAAGATATGTGGCCTGGCGCCGAAGTCAATGCCGATGTAGGGCGTCGACGTGATGCGGTAAAGGCATGGCAAAGCCGAACCACCACACAACCGTCGTTAATGCGGCCACTATTTGATAGACCTGTGTACAGATGATGGAACAAACCAGAGTAATAATTCCTCGGGAAAAATAAACCCAAACAAGCAAAAATTACTAGGATTAATAGCACCTGGTTTATTTGTTGTAGCAATCCGAAGAAAGGTGACTCCAAAAATTGGGACTCGATCCACACACCCATTGCCCGATGGACGATAAAGCGACGGCATGACGACGCTGGCAAATGTTGGCTCGCCGAGGCAAAGCCCCCGGTCCAGATAATGTGACGAAACTGGTCGGCTGGTGACGCCGGAGTCACTGGAGTATGTTGATGAAGAAATAGCAAAGTCCCCGATCCAGCCGAGGTGTCGAAGCCTCCATGTCAGCCAATGAGTCGAAGCAGGTCGGCTGGTGACGCCAAAGTCACCAGAGTAGGTTTGATGAAGATATGGTGAAGCCCCCGGTTCAACCGAGGTGACGGAGCGGGTTGGTAAGGAGATGTTGCAGTTGTCGTGTCAGCCGAGGTGTTAAAGCAGTTCAGCATGATGGACATCGGCTTGAAGAAGCAATAGTGCGACCATGCCGACGCAGGTCGTAACTTGTAATGGGGTCAATGCTGGCTTGATGAAGTGACCATGCGGCGATGCCGGTGTGCCCGCTCCATGTGATCCATAGGGTGGCGATGTTGGTGATGATTTATCTTTGCGATTCCAAACTCTTTGTTCGGCTCGCCGAGATGATGATCCGAAGAAGTTGAGCTTGGCTCAACAAAGCGACGACGTGTCTAGTGCAGGTCGGCAGCCGTGAAGCAATATTGCCAGACTGGTTTGACACCAGCATGACGGTGAAGATTACCTCCGAAAAGGAGAAAAATTCGTGAGCATGTGTTCGGAAACAAATCACAATACCCTAGAAAGAGATTCTTCCAAAAAGGTTGTCCAATATCTCGTTCATGAAGAGAGATGATCTCAGGTCGGATTCGTATTCGCGTAGAAAACAGATCTGAAAAGTGATGCACTAATTGGAAGGTTTCTAGAGTTTGAACGGTCAGATCGAGCTGAAATTTTGAGAGATGGTAGATATGAAAATTCCGCAGCAGATGAACGGTTGGATCTTTCAAATAACCTCCGAGCTGGGATCTGGAGACCACGCCCTAAACTCGTCCTGATTTCCGTCCAGACTCGATAGGGCTCCGGTATATCGGAGATCGGTGGAGATTGCTCCATCGGAATGCGACAAAATTTTACAGGGTTGCTGTAGACTCAGTTCCGCACAATTCTACTGAAGGAATCATCAAAGCGATGCTTGAGGAGGTGGTGGCAGCGGATACAAGTTTGCTGTCTGAAAGAATAGCACGGTCACCCGAGGGCAATGTTGACGTTGAGCCCGCGAGCTCCAAGGATGATTCCTCCATGATCATGATAGAGATCGGAGTTGATGTTTGATGAAGGCCCTCATCCAAACATGACGATTGGAGGCGGTGCACGGTCCTTGGTCAAGGCAAGGTGACCAGTCAAGCCAGCGACGAAGACGCCGACGTCGCAGTTGATCTACAGGCGAGCCATTGATCCTTTATCGATTTCACAGCGGAACTCTCAATGAAAGCACCATTGGCGGTGTCAAAACCGGCAGATCTTGGGGTAGGGGGTCCCAAGCTGTGGATTCTCGGATCAATGGTAACAGGAACGAAGGAGACGATGTTTTACCCAGGTTTGGGCCCTCTTGATGGAGGTAAAACCCTGCGTCCTGCTCTTGTTTATATTGATGGAGTATCAAGTACAGAGTTGATCTACCTCGAGATCATATGTTGTGGTCTAAAATCTGGGGGTATAATGAATAATGTCATAATAATCTAGCGACTAGCCTGGCCTCGGCTTATATAATGTACCGGAGGCCTAGGATAACAAGAGTCCTAGTCGAATACGTTGGTGAAGAGGAGTCCTTGTCTTGATCATCAAGTCTTATGGAATCTTCCTCGTGTGCGGCATGGGCTACCCGAAGTGGCCCATGAGTGAACCATCATGTGGGTCCTTGGCCCGATCCAGCTGGTCGGGAGACGACGTGGTGAGTACCCCCTAATTCAGGACACCGTCACCACAAGCAGTTCTCTCAGACCGGCTTATTCAATGATGGCATTAAAAACAAAGCTCCAATGGTCATTGTTAGTGGGTTTGTTTTTCTTCATCACTTTTCCTAATGATATTAAAATATCCCCCTATCATCATATGAAGGGAAGAGTTGTTTTGGTAAACTCTAGACAATTCAGCCAAATAGACATTTTTGCCAGTGATTTATGCATCTCCATATACCACTATTAGATTTCAGTCAATTTTTCTTTTTTATCAAACATCAGAATTCTAATAACTTAGATGCCAATTTCTACATTAATAATGTCAAAATTATCACAATTAACCCCAACAAGTATCCCCCAGATCTCCCTCTTGGTTGGGACCATTTCCAATCAAAATTTCTCCCCCACATAAAGTTGTGTAACTCTGTCTTAGATAAATTAGCTTTAATAGTTTCCTGGATGCCAACAAAATCCAGTTTCCTATTGTTGATGTTCTCTCTAATAAATTTTTTCTTGTTATCCTAACCAATCCCCCTAACATTCCAGAACATCCCTATCATTTTATTTTATTTTTATATGTCCCCCCTCCCCAATCACAACAGTTGTCTTTCCATAAGAGAATCTTGGTGAGTTCGAGCTATTCTTTTTTACTTTTGTAAAGAAACTTTTAAGATGGGAAAAGTGATCCATCTCTATCTCAGCATCATAGTGGTCTTCATCAGAACAAAGTTCTTTGATGTCAGCATCTCCAATATCTATGAGATTGGTGTCCTCATTTTGTTCAACTCCTTTTTTATTTTGGCAAATATGTTGTAAATAAAAGTCTTTCCTACATTGCTCCATCTTGGCTATGATGTCCAAGTTTGAGTCAATCACATTGATTGAACAATCCAGATCAATTTCAATTTTATCTGCCATGAATAATAATGAGGCATTATGAAAGTAAAGCTCATATTCCTTACCATAATTGTCTTGAGCAACAGCCCTTTCCTTAGCCAGCTCCTCAATATTAGCATCTTGCTTGTCTGCCAGTCTTCCACACCTTCTCAAATTTTCCTCTAGGATGCTTTCACTATTCTCTCCTTCATTGTTTCCTGTCTTTACTCCCACTTTTGTCCCAAACGACACTAATTCTTGACTAACATTATAGTCCACTGGTTCACTATAATTATTGTGGTCATCTTGTTTTTTGTCAGCTTACAGATTCTTTAAGTCAGCTTCAGTGATTTCCTCCAATTCTTTTTCTCTGGTTTCCCACATATCAATTTTCTCAACACATCTGTCAACACCTCTTGTTGTTTGTTAATTAGTTCCATGAGATTTTTCTTATCTTGTTCCAGCTCCATGATCTTTTCTTCTTCTTTCACTCTGAGGGCCTTTTGTCTTATCTTATCCTCTTCCAAATCCTTTATTTTCTTCATGGTCATATCTAAGTTAGTTTCCACCTTGTTCCTGGCCTCCATCTCTATAGCTTGCCCTTTTTGTATCATCATAATCTTCTCATTTTTCTTTTTCAGCTCCTCAAATTGGGCCAACCCTATGCTCCCCAAAGTAATCATTTCCTTGGTTCCTGTTACATTATCATCATCTTCTTTGTGTCTTTTCCTCATGGTTTCTTCATTAGTGTCTACTTATGCCCCTTCAATCTCATGTCTCTTGTGTTCTCCATACCAGCCCATCTCTACCACACTTTCTAATTCTGGTATAACCCTGTATATCATTAGCTCTTTGTTAGTGATCTCGGTATATGGTGGTATTTTTTCATAGTCTCTGATCCCCACCTTAGCTTTGATCTTCTCCTTAGTGATTGTATTCATATCAATCTCTAGCACTGGCCATAAAGTGGTAGCCACCTCACACATCCCAAAAAATGCCTGAAACATTCAGGCACTTTTCCAAATTGGACCCAGACTGTGTGAAGTTTACCAATAGCCTATGAGTCAAAGCTCCACCCTCTCACATTGATCACAGCACCTGAACCCAACAAGGTAAAATCATTGCATTTGTTCAACTTCATCAGTCTTCCCTTGTTAGGAAATCTGACCAGGAAAGCATTTTCTCCTTGTTTCTTACATCTCCACTGCCAGTTCCAGTTGAACATATAATGCATTCTCTTCATTAATTGAGTTTCATTAATTTCACCAGACACCACTGTTATTATTGCCATGGGATTC
Source organism: Triticum urartu (assembly GCF_003073215.2). NCBI lineage: Eukaryota > Viridiplantae > Streptophyta > Magnoliopsida > Poales > Poaceae > Triticum > Triticum urartu. Next base: position 651,747,562 of record NC_053024.1, on the reverse strand, counting down.
GGGTTTTCAATATCCAAGACCTCTTTGGCACTCTGAACCAGCAACACCCCGAGCCCCCTAGTTGCATACCCCACAAACTTTGGGACATGCTTCATCTGTTTCAGCCAGGTGCAGTCATCAGTGATATGGTTCTTTTTTCCACAGACTACACAGTGTCCAAGAGTACAATCTTTTGTCATGTGACTGGAGTCTTTGCATTTGGTGCACATCATCCTATTTATCCCACCAATTCCCAGTCTTCCTCCTTCCTGACTATTCCTATTGTTGTATTGTTCCCTATCATTGTCATTGGAGCCCCTCTGCAACTATGGTCCTTCTCCACTCACTGTCATCTAATTCTCTCTCCCCTGTTTCATCTAAGCCCCTACTTCTGGATTTGTTTTGCCTCCATCACCAACTATGTTGTCTATTCCAGCCTTAATCTGTCCATCACTAGTCCCAACTCTTATAGTTGCATCATTTTCAGGAAAAAAATTACCTTGCGAGATTTGTGCCAGCAGAACCTTGAGCAATAGTTGTTGTTGATGTGCCAGATCTTGACCTCCCTTTTCTTCAATCCCAACAGCTTCCCCTTGATTTGCCCTTGTCTCCTCCTCTTTCCCTTTGCTTTTACTGTTAGTCTGGTCTCCCTCAGCATTCCCCCCCTCTTGAAACTAGATCTTGCCTCAATTCTTGTTTGTCTTGAAACCTCCAATTCTCTCTCCCTCGAGTGGAATCTCTCCTCTCCTCCCAGGGCAGATGATTCTTGTGATAATCATCTCCCTCCTCTTTCCTCCTATACTACCAACCATCTCTTCCCCCTTGTTAAATCGACCTACCCCCCAAATCTCTCCCTCTGTTTTGTCCATGTCTCTCTCTTCCGACTGCGGCTCACTGGGAAACCCTAAAATCGACCCCCTCTTTCTTGCTCTTTACATAGAGATCTTGGGAGGAGTTTAGTTGGGTGAAGGAATTTGATAGCGTATTTTCTTTCCCCATTTTCCCACTATCTGGGCCAGGACAGCCTACTGTTGGGCTCAAATCCATGGCCTAGTTCTCCAAACTTTCATCAGTACCAATTTTGCTCATTGTTTTTTTTGTGAGTTTAATGTCATCGACTGTATTGATCTCACAGTTAGAAACTACCAAAATATCTACATCTAACCCAATCTCAGACCAGAAATCTGGTATGTCAGGTTTTTTCCTCAATTTTTCTCTGACCAAATTGTCATCCATGATTTTTCTATAGCCCACACCCAGGCTATCTAACTTTTGTGTTATTTTTTGTCCCCGTTTTCCTAAATTTCTTTCTTTGTATTTTTTATTTTCAAACAAAACTTCCCCAGGACTGTTGTTAGTTGGACGGTACCCATTGTTTCGGACTAGCCGTGGAGTGTGCTTGTTGGTGGTGGGGGGTATAAACTTTACCATTCTGTTTGGGAACCGCCTATAATGTATCTAGTATGGAATATGCCGAGATATGTTGGTTGTTATGTTGACAATGAAAGCATACCGCTCAAAAATTATTTATCTCTATTTCAAAAACTCGAGCTCTGGCATCTCTGCAAATCCCTGCTTCCCTCTGCGAAGGGCATATCTATTTTCTTTTATTGCTGAGTCATTGTCCTTTTATACAAAACACCAGTTAGAGAGCACCACTGTCATTTGTATGTGTTGTTATATTAATTGATATTGAGTATGACTGTGAATGGATCTCTTTTACCATGAATTAAAATGTCTAGTCAGTCCTTCATCTTCAGGGGTGCTATGCATTTGTGTTTTGCGGTCTCGGAAAGGGCTAGCGAGATACCATCTTGATATATCATATCATGATTGTTTTATAAAAGTGTTGTCATTCGAGATTTATTATTATTGCTCACTAGTTTATTATGCCATTGATATGAGTAAATGTGAGACCTAAATGTTATTCTGAATATGGCTAGTTCATAATCTTTGCTGAAAACTTGAATGTTGGCTTTACATATTTGCAACAGCAAGATCAAACAAAGTTTGTAAAAGTTTTTCTTTATCACTTTTAGTTTGTCAACTCAATTGCTTGAGGACAAGCAATGGGTTAAGCTTGGGGGAGTTGATATGTCTCCATCGTATCTACTTTTTCAAACTCTTTTGCCATTGTTTTGGACTCTAATTTGCATGATTTGAATGGAACTAACCCGGACTGACGTTGTTTTCAGTAGAATTGCCATGGTGTTATTTTTGTGCAGAAATAAAAGTTCTTGGAATGACCTGAAACTTCATGGGGATCATTTTTTGAATAAATAAAAAATATCGGCGAAAGAATCAAGTGAAGGGGACCCACACCCTGTCCACAAGGGTGGAGGAGGCACCCACCCCTCTGGGGCGTGCTCTCTGGCCTTGTGGGTCCCACAGACCTCCACCGACCTCAACTCCAACTCCATATATTCACGTTCGGGGAGAAAAAAAATTAAAGAAAGGATTCATCGCGTTTTACGATACAAAGCCGTCGCCATCTCTTGTTCTTCCTCGGAAGGACGGATCTGGAGTCCGTTTTGGACTCCGGAGAGGGGAAATCGTCGCCATCGTCATCATCAACCATCCTCCATCACCAATTTCATGATGCTCACCGCCATCATAGGCTTGCTGGACGGTGATGGGTTGGATGAGATTGACCATGTAATCGAGTTAGTTTTGTTATGATTTGATCCCTAGTATCCACTATGTTCTAAGATTGATGTTGCTATGACTTTGCTATGCTTAATGCTTGTCACTAGGACCCGAGTGCCATGATTTCATATCTGAACCTATTATGTTTTCATGAATATATTTATTTTCTTGATCCTATCTTGCAAGTTATAGTCACCTACTACGTGTTATGATCCGACAACCCCGGAGTGACAATAGTCGGGACACTTCCGGTGATGATCGTAGTTTGAGGAGGTCATGTATTCACTAAGTGCTAATGCTTTGGTCCCGTACTCTACTAAAAGGAGGCCTTAATATCCCTTAGTTTTCAATAGGACCCCGCTGCCACGGGAGGGTAGGACAAAAGATGTCATACAAGTTTTTTTCCATAAGCACGTATGACTATATTTGAAATACATACCTACATTATATTGATGAATTGAAGCTAGTTCTGTGTCATCCTATGTTATAACTATTGCATGATGAATGCCATCCGACATAATTATCCATCACTGATCCATTGTCTACGAGCTCGTTTCATATTGATCTTTGTTAAGTTACTTTTCCGTTGCCATTATTACGGTTGCTACAGAACTGCTACTCTTACTTTTGCCACTGTTACCGTTACCTTCATACTACTTTGCTACTAGATACTTTGCTGTAGATATTAAGTATTTCAGGTGTGGTTGAATTGACAACTCAGCTGCTAATACTTGAGAATATTCGTTGGCTCCCCTTGTGTCAAATCAATAAATTTGGGCTGAATACTCTACCCTCAAAAACTGTTACGATCCCCTATACTTGTGGGTTATCACAATCTATGGAGGAAGCGTGGGGATCTGCGAGAGGTGTGGATCTTCTCCTTTGTCTTCTTCCCATTCCCTTGCTTCTCCATCCCCATCTGCCTCGAGCTTGCTCCTAGATTGCTTTGCTCCGCTTCTTTTTCCTCTTCGCTGTCCTCAATCTGGATCGGCACCCAGCATGTCCCTGGGGTGGGGATGGCCATCAACGCTCCCACCACAAATTCCTCCGGTCCGGTCAGGAAGCGGCGATGGGAACGAAACGCCCACCACTTCTACTTCTGCGGCTGGTCTTCTCCCTCTGTTTCCTCCATGGTCTAGATCAAAGCGGCCAGGGAACTCACCGGCACACCAGACGGGGTGGTCATCCCGTTCGGACTGAGCCACTCATCCTCCTCCACTGTCAGGTTTCTGAAAATGGACTTCGCCGCCGTCCGCATCTCCTTCCTGGTTGAAAACCAGGAGATGATCTCGTGCACCCTTTCCAACTTCGCGTCGTCTCCGCTCGCGAGCTCCACCATGGAGCGCTCCATCTTCATTCTCCAATCGTCCATCTCAGCCGGATTCACATCTCTCTCTCTCTCTCTCTCTCAGCATGCCGTTGCGGCGAGGTGTGGTGGGTGGGGATTTCTGGCTCCGAATGCGTCGACTCGCCTTCGAGGGTGGGGGATTTATTGCCCACCTTCCCCTCGCATTCATGGTGGTTGCTCGCCTCGGAATTCGCCCCGTAGTCTTCAATTCCACACGCTACCGAATCCCCAACCTGAACAACGTGATAGGGCAGCCAGACTACTGATCGCCATGAAATCCTCTCACAAGCACGCAAACCCCGGCTATCAATTACCATATCCTCTCCATTGAGCAGCAGGATCCTCTGGATCTCACCTTGGACTAGGAGCGAGCCCTTCTGATAGCAGAGGAGTCTCGCCGCCAAGGGGCTCGGGATGTACAGCACCGGCCATCTCTCCTCGCTCTGCTTGCCGGCGTCCCGAGGCTCGCCGTCAAGCGAGCTCTCACCACCACGGAGGTCACCACGCGCGTCGTCGCCTCTCTGGTTGCATGTCATGTCCGCCTTCATCAGTTGTGTGATCACCCGGTCGCTTCTTTAAATGAATATGTAGAAGAAAATATCAAACATGTACAACATCAAATCTACTAGCTAGATCAATCATGGAAGGAGACGCGGGCGCGAGGGAGCAAGCTCCGTGAAATTTCCGCTTCGACCAGCCGGCAAAGCATGAAAGGCTGGAGTGAGGCCATGAATTACCGGCGCAGCGCACACTGGCCATGGCTGTGGCCGGTCATGCCGGAAACGGAAACGGAAACGGCCTATTTGGAGGAAGAGGACGCCGCTTTTGCCTCAACCATGCTTCTGCATCTACCCATGCTGCCACTCAGCTGGCGAAAGGCACGACGTACGGGTCTCTCTCACCCCCGTCACATTTACTGCCTCGTGTCGTGCATCGTTTCTCTTTTTTTTTTTCCTGCAGCTAGCACAAGGCCTAGAGTGGAAACCAAATCACCGCGGAGAACAACAGAAGTGAAGAAAAATCAAATCAGAGTTTCCAAATATACATGCGTGGCACAACTAGCTGTTCACGCTTGAGTTTAGTACTCCAATGGGATGCCACTTCATCAGCCAGACTCAAGTGGAAACCATATACAATTCAAAAAAGTGGAAATCATAAGTGGGAAGGGGATGGAAGAGAATGGTAAGTGAGACCCAATTATTTTCGGGGTTCATGTGAGCTCTAACTCAAGTTCACAAAGGGAGTAGCCAGTGCGCGCGTTCGCCAGAAAAGAAGGCAGTTTGCTTATCTTTAGAAATTATATTTGTTCATGTTGATGTTCACGCTTGTAGGTGCTTGTGTTTACTTTGCCCCGCGGCTGGTCCAACTTGTATCGCATGGAAAAGTTGATGGACCGGTAGAGTAGGATAGCAAGACAGTTTCCTGATAATTTGCAATCCCTCCGTTTTAAAATAGATAACCCAACTTACCAAGTTGACAACTTGACATTAATTCATTGATCCATTTTAAAAGTAGCATACAAATCTTTATCTTTATCTTTACCTAATAATAAAGCAAATTGGATTTCTTTCGTCCGTCATGACATTTTTCAGAAAAGTCCCTCTATTTCAAAGAATTCAACCCGCAATCCTGTTTTAAGTTAAAACGAATCGTTATTTTCGTATTTTTTACACAAGTCCCTGTCTTTTCTTAAAATCAACCCGCCGTCCGGATTTAAGTCACACACGTACCGTTATTTTACATTTTTTTGAAACCCCCCCTGATGTTTTAGGTAATTCATCCGCGAATCATATTTAACTCGAACAAATGCTTTTTAAAATCATCCATATCTTTTAAAGCATGACTCCGATTTGAACATGTTATATATGAAATTTGATTAGAAAAATATGTAGAATATGAATATGAGATTATGTTTACCCGTTAAGTATTTTTAAATGTTATTTTAGAATATATTTGAGTCAAACCAAATAATTTTCTAAATTATCTGTATCTTTTAATCTATAACTTTGGTTTAACATATTATATATGAAATTTTATTAGAAAAATGTGTGGAATCTAATTATGATATTAATTTTACTTGTTAAATATTTTTAAAATATTGTTATGGAAGCAAACTTATAATTTATAGTGCAAGCTCCGTTTTTTTTCATACCGGTGGCGATCCAGATTGCAAATAAACACCCCACTATAACCATATAGGGAAAATAAAACATCAATAACTACACATGCATATATCTGAAAAATGTCGTAGGGGAAAACAACAGATTTCTCATCGCAAGAGTGAGAGAGAGAGAGAGAGAAAGAGAGAGGGAGAGGGAGAGGGAGGAGAGAGGGAGAGAGAGACGTCCTAGGATTAACCATATTCAACACACGTTTTTTGTTGTTTTTTGTGAACACCGAGGCCATCGCCGACGAGGGTGAGAAGGAGGATAAGCGGCAACACAAATATGATGCCTCGCAAAAATAAGGGAGATGAACCTATTATGGTCTTAAGTGATGGTTGTTGAGTTAAGAGCGTGTGTTATATTTTCTCTTCCGTTGTAACGCACGAGCTCTTTTGCTAGTAAGAGTAAATAGAGTAGCAAGAAGAAATTAAACGGCACTTGGCTTGCGTTCGTGAGGTGCACATATGGCGGGGACTAGTGATACAACTCATCCAAAAAAATCCCTAAAAAAACTCATCCAAAAAAAATTTAGAAAAGGAGGAGGACCCCTGGCCTCTGCATTTGGATGATGCATGCAGCCACTTTATTAATTAATTACACAAGATTTTATCAAGTCATACAACAGTAAGACTAAAGCCACCATCTAGGCAACATCTGTCGCTACTCCTATCCAGTTGATATAGGATACTATCTGATAGTTTGGGCCTAATACCAAACAGACCTCACAGCCAAACCTAACATCTAAGACGTGAGGTCCCAACCAGGACGCTTGCCAGGTATGGGGCACCCACCAGTCCGGCACACTTCTCAACCAGGACGCCTGCCGAGTATGAGGCCGCCGCAGCCACCTGCCACCAATCCATCTTCAGTGTTGCACTGCTGCATCTACCTTGCCCGGTCTAGCTGCCGTTGATGCCACTACGACGCCAGACAACGCCACCATCCTGCGCTCGTCCATCATCACACGCCCACCGGCGAGACCCCACTGCTCCATGCCATTGAGACCCGCCATTGTCGACGTGCCAGATGCCACGCCGCTCCTCCGACTCGAAACACCACCTGTTGCCACCGGTCCCATCCCCTCCACCTGCAGTTTCTCAAACCGAGCACCCAAATGCCCCAGGCGCCGCCTCCAAGAAGGGTACGACACAGGCAGTGCCGTCGCCGCCCAATCTAAGAAGATTTAGAGTTTTCACCCGGGCATGGGGTCGGGTGGAGGGCAGGGACCTCGACGGCGCCTGCAAGGAGGAGAATGACGACCCTAGTCGTCGCCACCGTCGGGATGCACGAGTCATCCAGAGTTTCCTCCGGTCCGATGTCACCTCTACCAGCCCCCACGAACGCACTGAGGCCGACGACCGCGATCGTATGCCACCAAATGCAGCGGGAGAGAGCCTGCAGCGCGAAGGAGATCCACCGACGACTCACCGCCCACGCGGTCAAGACGTCGTCCATCCACCCCCCACGAACGTCGCCAGCCAAGGGCGCCGTTGCCATGCCTAACGGGGCCGCCGCCCCTGGTCCAGGTTCTTCCATGAAGGCTGGAGTGACGAGATCCGACAACACGCTGCCAACGCCATCGCCCAAGCCCGCCGTTGACTGATCCCGCCGCCGTCGGGAGCCCGCACGCTGCCGGAAGTCCTACACCCATGGATCTGGGCACCCGTGCACCGCCGCGAGACCGCCGCCTCGGGGATCCGCCACACCGACGGGAGGGCCGCACCCCGCGGATCAGGATGCCCGCGCCGCCGCGGATCCGGAAATGGAAGGAGAGACCTGCCGCCGCCGCCGTCGCGCGCACGGGCTTTACCCGGCGCCGACCATTGGCAGCGTCGGAGAGGGAGAAGGGCGATGGAGGGACTAGGCGGCGGCGGCTGAGCCCTCCCGAGTCGCCCGCAGGGGAGGCGACTCGAGAGGAACGCGAGAGGGACGCAGGGGAGACAACTCATCCAAATACTCATCTAAATTACTCAACAATCATACTTGATATATAAGAGTAATGCTACACATACAAACGAGTTACAAGGTTTTACAAAAAGGATTAATTTAATTGGTCAATAGGTGGGGAGGCAAGTTTATGATTGGTTAGTAGATAGAAAAAATTCTAGTCAGCGTGTAATTGCGCATAACTCTTTGTATATTTAGCATTATTGCATATATAAATCCCAAGCATCCAAAGTCTCCAAGACCTTCTATAGGAAGATATTAGAAATAGGGACAATTAGCTTTGTGCCCCTAGTTGCGTCCCCCTCGTCTGTTTTACCCCTAGTTTGAGAAAGTCACTAATTCTGTCAACACCACTTTGGAATTCCTTCGTTTTTGCCCTTCCTTCACGGCTCCGCTTGGTCAGTGCCGTTTGACCACATACGGCGCTCCGTTTTGGACCCTGCTTGCCCCCCGCTAGGACAGAACCCACTCGGGCCCATCTCACTCTCATCCCCACTCTCTCCCGTTCCCCACTCTCTCCCCGTTCCCACTCTCACGAACCCTAGCTAGGAGGCGACAGCGGCGACAGTGTTGACGACTGCGGTGCCCGCGGTGTCTGCTGGAGATGGTGGATGACAGCAACGGCAGCGGTGCCACCTGCGGCGACCGCAGCCGCAAGACAAGGATGGTGGACGACGGCGACGGCAGCGGTGCCACCTGCGGCGCCCGCGGCCGCAAGGCAAGAATGGTGGACGACGGCGATGGCAGCGGTGCCACCTGCGGCGTCCGCGGCCGCAAGGCAAGGACACGGTCGCAGACAACATTAGGGTAAGTCCCTGTTGGAAATATGCCCTAGAGGCAATGATAAATTGGTTATTATTATATTTCCTTGTTCATGATAATCATTTATTATCCATGCTATAATTTTATTGATAGGAAACTCAGATACATGTGTGGATACATAGACAACATCATGTCCCTAGTAAGCCTCCAGTTGACTAGCTCGTTGATCAATAGATGGTTACGGTTTCCTAACCATGGACATTGGATGTCGTTGATAATGGGATCACATCATTAGGAGAATGATGTGATGGACAAGACCCAATCCTAAGCCTAGCACAAGATCATGTAGTTCGTATGCTAAAGCTTTTCTAATGTCAAGTATCATTTCCTTAGACCATGAGATTGTGCAACTCCCGGATACCGTAGGAATGCTTTGGGTGTACCAAACGTCGCAACGTAACTGGGTGACTATAAAGGTGCACTACGGGTATCTCCGAAAGTGTCTGTTGGGTTGGCACGAATCGAGACTGGGATTTGTCACTCCGTGTAAACGGAGAGGTATCTCTGGGCCCACTCGGTAGGACATTCATCATAATGTGCACAATGTGATCAAGGAGTTGATCACGGGATGATGTGTTACGGAACGAGTAAAGAGACTTGCCGGTAACGAGATTGAACAAGGTATCGGGATACCGACGATCGAATCTCGGGCAAGTGTCGTACCATAGACAAAGGGAATTGTATACGGGATTGATTAAGTCCTTGACATCGTGGTTCATCCGATGAGATCATCGTGGAACGTGTGGGAGCCAACATGGGTATCCAGATCCCGCTGTTGGTTATTGACCGAGAACGTCTCGGTCATGTCTGCATATCTCCCGAACCCGTAGGGTCTACACACTTAAGGTTCGATGACGCTAGGGTTATAAAGGAAGTTTGTATGTGGTTACCGAATGTTGTTCGGAGTCCCGGATGAGATCCCAGACGTCACGAGGAGTTCCGGAATGGTCCGGAGGTAAAGATTTATATATGGGAAGTCCTGTTTTGGTTCACCGGAAGAGTTTCGGGGTTTATCGGTAATGTACCGGGACCACCGGGAGGGTCCCGGGGTTCCACCAAGTGGGGCCACCTGCCCCGGGGCTTGCATGGGCTAAGTGGTGAGGACAGCCCCTTAGTGGGCTGTTGCGCCTCCCACAAGGGCCCATGCGCCTAAGAGGGGGAAGGGGGCAAACCCTAAAAAGGATGGGCCTTAAGGGCCCATCTAGTGGCGCCTCCCTCCCCTCCCCCTTGTGGCCGCCACCCCTTGGCCATCTAGGGCTGCCGCCCCCCCTAGGGGTGGGAACCCTAGAGGGGGCGCAGCCCCTCCCCTTCCCTATATAAATAGAGGCATTGGGCTGCCCATAACACGGGTGATTCGATCTCTAGTTGGTGCAGCCCTTGCATATCTCTCTCCCTCCTCTTCTGTGGTGCTTGGCGAAGCCCTGCAGGATTGCCACGCTCCTCCATCACCTCCACGCCGTTGTGCTGCTGCTGGATGGAGTCTTCCTCAACCTCTCCCTCTCTCCTTGCTGGATCAAGGCATGGGAGACGTCGTCGGGCTGTACGTGTGTTGAACGCGGAGGTGCCGTGCGTTCGGCACTTGGTCATCGGTGATTTGAATCACGACGAGTACGACTCCATCAACCCCATTCACTTGAACGCTTCCGCTTAGCGATCTACAAGGGTATGTAGATGCACTCTCCTTCCCCTCGTTGCTAGTCTCTCCATAGATAGATCTTGGTGACACGTAGGAAAATTTTGAATTTCTGCTACGTTCCCCAACAGTGGCATCATGAGCTAGGTCTATTGCGTAGATTCTATTGGGCATTGATTTTGTTCAATATGCTTGCCGTTACTAGTCTTATCTTGATTTGGCGGCATCGTGGGATGAAGCGGCCCGGACCAACCTTACACGTACACTTACGTGAGACCGGTTCCACCGACAAACATGCACTAGTTGCATAAGGTGGCTGGCGGGTGTCTGTCTCTCCCACTTTAGTCGGATCGGATTCGATGAACAGGGTCCTTATGAAGGGTAAATAGCAATTGGCATATCACGTTGTGGTCTTTGCGTAGGTAAGAAACGTTCTTGCTAGAAACCCATAGCAGCCACGTAAAACATGCAACAACAATTAGAGGACGTCTAACTTGTTTTTGCAGGGTATGCTATGTGATGTGATATGGCCAAAGGATGTGATGAATGATATATGTGATGTATGAGATTGATCATGTTCTTGTAATAGGAATCATGACTTGCATGTCGATGAGTTTGACAACCGGCAGGAGCCATAGGAGTTGTCTTTATTTATTCATGACCTGCGTGTCAACATAAATGTCATGTAATTACTTTACTTTATTGCTAACCGTTAGCTGTAGTAGTAGAAGTAATAGATGACGTGGCAACTTCAAGAAGACACGATGATGGAGATCATGGTGTCATGCCGGTGACGATGATGATCATGGAGCCCCGAAGATGGAGATCAAAAGGAGCAATATGATATTGGCCATATCATGTCACTATTTGATTGCATGTGATGTTTATCATGATTATACATCTTATTTGCTTAGAACGACGGTAGTAACTAAGATGATCCCTCATAACAATTTCAAGAAGTGTTCTCCCCTAACTGTGCACCGTTCCTAAAGTTCGTCGTTTCTAAGCACGCCGTGATGATCGGGTGTGATGGATCCTTACGTTCACATACAACGGGTGTTGATGAGCCTAGCATGTACAGACATGGCCTCGGAACACAGCAAAACACTTAGGGTTAACTTGACGAGCCTAGCATGTACAGACATGGCCTCGGAACACAGAAGACCGAAAGGTCGAGCATGAGTCGTATAGAAGATACGATCAACATAAAGATGTTCACCGACGTTGACTAGTCCGTCTCACGTGATGATCGGACACGGCCTAGTTGACTCGGATCATGTAATCACTTAGATGACTAGAGGGATGTCTATCTAAGTGGGAGTTCATAAGATGAACTTAATTATCCTGAACATAGTCAAAAGGATTTTGCAAATTATGTCGTAGCTCGCGCTTTAGTTCTACTGTTTAGATATGTTCCTAGAGAAAAATTAGTTGAAAGTTGAAAGTAGCAATTATGCGGACTAGGTCCGTAAACTGAGGATTGTCCTCATTGCTTATTAGAAGGCTTATGTCCTTAATGCACCGCTCAGTATGCTGAACCTTGAACGTAGTCTGTGGATGTTGCGAACATCTGACATACACGTCTTGATAACTACGTGATAGTTCTGTTAAACGGTTTAGAGTTGGGGCACCTAAGACATTTTGAAACGTCACGAAACATATGAGATGTTTTGAGGGCTGAAATTGGAATTTCAGGCTCGTGCCCACGTCAAGAGGTATAAGACCTCCGACGATTTTCTTAACCTGCAAACTAAGGAGAAAAGCTCAATTGTTGAGCTTGTGCTCGGATTGTCTGAGTACAACAATCATTTGAATCAAGTGGGAGTTGATCTTCCAGATAAGATAGTGATGTTTCTCCGAAGTCATTACCACCAAGCTGCTAGAGCTTCGTGATGAACTATAATATATCAGGGACATATATGATGATCCTTGAGATATTCGCGATGTTTGACACTGCGAAAGTAGAAATCAAGAAGGAGCATCAATTGTTGATGGTTGGTGAAACCACTAGTTTCAAGAAGGGCAAGGGAACAAAGGGATACTTCATGAGACGACAATTCTGCTGCTGCTCTAGTGAAGAAACCCAAGGTTGAACCCAAACCCGAGACTAAGTGCTTCTGTAATAAAGGGAACAGCCACTGGAGCAGAATTACCCTAGATACTTGGTAGATTAGAAGGCTGGGAAGGTCAATAGAAGTATATTGGATATACATTATGTTAATGTGTACTTTACTAGTACTCCTAGTAGCACCAGGGTATTAGATACCGGTTCGGTTGCTAAGTGTTAGTAACTCGAAATAAAAGCTACGGAATAAACGGAGACTAGCTAAAGGTGAGCTGACGATATGTGTTGGAAGTGTTCTCAATGTTGATATGATCAAGCATCGCACGCTCCCTCTACCATCGAGATTGGTGTTTGCGTTGAGCATAGACATGATTGGATTATGTCTATCGCAATACGGTTATTCATTTAAGGAGAATAATGGTTACTCTGTTTATTTGAATAATACCTTCAATGGTCTTACGCCTAAAATGAATGGTTTATTGAATCTCGATCGTAGTGATACACATGTTCATGCCAAAAGATAGTAATGATAGTACCACCTACTTGTGGCACTGCCACGTAAGTCATATCGGTATAAAACGCATGAAGAAGCTCCATGTTGATGGATCTTTGGGCTCACTCGTTTTGAAAGGTTTGAGACATGCGAACCATGTCTATTGGTGTATATGCATGAAGAAACTCCATGCAAATGGACCGTTTGAACTCACTTGATCTTGAATCACTTGAGACATGCAAATCATACCACATGGGCAAGATGACTGAAATCCTCAGTTTCAGTAAAATGGAACTAGAAAGCAACTTGTTGGAAGTAATACATTTTGATGTGTGCAGTCCAATGAGTGCTGAGGCGTGTAGTGGATATCGTTATGTTCTTACTTCACAGATGATTTGAGTAGATGTTGAGTATATTTACATGATAAATCACGAGTCTGAATAATTGAAAGGTTCTAGTAATTTCAGGGTGAAGTTGAAAGATCGTTGTAACAAGAGGATAAAATATCTATGATATGATCATAGAGATGAATATCTGAATTACGAGTTTTGCACAGAATTAAGACATTGTGGAAATCGTTTCACGACTAATACAGCCTGGAACACCATAGTGTGATGGTGTGTCCGAACATCATAACTGCACCCTATTGGATATGATGCATACCATGATTTCTCTTATCGAATTACCACAACAGTTTATGGGTTAGGCATTAGAGACAACCACATTCACTTTAAGTAGGGCACCACGTAATTCCGATGAGATGACACCGTATGAACTATGGTTTAGAGAAACCTAAGCTATCATTTCTTAAAAGTTTGGGGCTGCGACGCTTATGTGAAAAAGTTTCAGGCTGATAAGCTCGAACCCAAAGCGGATAAATGCATCTTCATAGGACACCCAAAACAGTTGGGTATACCTCCTGTCTCAGATCCGAAAGCAATAAGGGATTGTTTCTAGAATCGGGTCCTTTCTCGAGGAAAAGTTTCTCTCGAAAGAATTGAGTGGGAGGATGGTGGAGACTTGATGAGGTTATTGAACCGTCTCTTCAACTAGTGTGTGGCAGGGTACAGGAAGTTGTTCCTGTGGAACCTACACCAATTGAAGTGGAAGCTTATGATAGTGATCATGAAACTTCAGATCAAGTCACTAACAAACCTCGTGGGATGACAAGGATGCGTACTACTTCAGAGTAGTACGTAATCCTATCTTGGAAGTCATGTTGCTAGACAACAATGAACCTACGAGCTATGGAGAAGCGATGGTGGGCCCGGATTCCGATAAATGGCTCGAGGCCATAAAATCCGAGAGAGGATCCATGTATGAAAACAAAGTGTAGACTTTGGAAGAACTACTTGATGGTCGTAAGGCTGTTAGGTACATATGGATTTTAAAAGGGAAGACGGACAATGATGGTAAATGTCACCATTAAGAAAGCTTGACTTGTCGTTAAGATGTTTTCCGACAAGTTCAAGGAGTTGACTGCGATGAGACTTTCTCACTCGTAGCGATGCTAAGAGTCTGTTGGAATTATATTAGCAGTCACTGCATTATTTATGAAATCTTGCAGATAGGATGTCAAAACATTGTTTCCTCGACGTATTTCTTGAGGAAAGGTTGCATGTGATACAACCGGAAGGTTTTGTCAATCCTGAAAGATGCTAATAAGTATGCAAAGCTCCAGCAATCCTTCTAGGGACTGGAGTAAGCATCTCGGAGTTGGAATGTATGCTTTGATGATGATCAAAGATTTTGGGTGTATACAAAGTTTATGAGAAACTTGTATTTCCAAAGAAGTGAGTGGGAGCACTATAGAATTTCTGATGAGTATATGTTATGGATCGGAAATGACGTAGAATTTCTAGAAAGCATATAGGGTTATTTGGAAAGTGTTTTCAATGGAAAACCTGGATTAAGCTACTTAAGCATTGAGCATCAAGATCTATAAGGATAGATCAAAACGCTTAATGGTACTTTCAAATGAGCACATATCTTGACATGATCTTGAAGGTGTTCAAGATGGATCAGTCAAAGAAGTAGTTCTTGCCTGAGTTGTAAGGTATGAAGTTAAGACTTAAAGCTCGACCAGGGCAGAATAGAGAGAAAGGACGAAGGTCGTCCCCTATGCTTAAGACATAGGCTCTACAGTATGCTATGCTGTGTACCGCACCTGAAGTGTGCCTTGCCATGAGTCAGTCAAGGGGTACGAGAGTGATCCACGAATGGATCACAGGACAGCGGTCAAAGTTATCCTTAGTAACTAGTGGACTAAGGAATTTTCTCGATTATGGAGGTGGTAAAAGAATTCGTCGTAAAGGGTTACGCCGATGCAAACTTTGACACTAATCCAGATTATTCTGAGTAGTAAACTGGATTCGTATAGTAGAACAGATATTTGGAATAGCTCCAAATAGAGCATGGTAGCTGCATCTAGGAGATGACATAGAGATTAAAGCACACGCGGATCTGAAAGGTTCAGACCCGTTGACTAAAACCTCTCTCACAAGCAACATGATCAAACCTAGAACTCATTGAGTGTTAATCACATAGTGATGTGAACTAGACTACTGACTCTAGTAAACTCTTGGGTGTTAGTCACGTGGCGATGTGACTTGTGAGTGTTAATCACATGGCGATGTGAGCTAGATTATTGACTCTAGTGCAAGTGGGAGACTGTTGGGAATATGCCCTAGAGGCAATGATAAATTGGTTATTATTATATTTCCTTGTTCATGATAATCGTTTATTATCCATGCTATAATTGTATTGATAGGAAACTCAGATACATGTGTGGATACATAGACAACACCATGTCCCTAGTAAGCCTCTAGTTGACTAGCTCGTTGATCAATAGATGGTTACGGTTTCCTAACCATGGACATTGGATGTCATTGATAACGGGATCACATCATTAGGAGAATGATGTGATGGACAAGACCCAATCCTAAGCCTAGCACAAGATCATGTAGTTCGTATGCTAAAGCTTTTCTAATGTCAAGTATCATTTCCTTAGACCATGAGATTGTGCAACTCCCGGATACCGTAGGAATGCTTTGGGTGTACCAAATGTCACAACGTAACTGGGTGACTATAAAGGTGCACTACGGGTATCTCCGAAAGTGTCTGTTGGGTTGGCACGAATCGAGACTGGGATTTGTCACTCCGTGTAAACGGAGAGGTATCTCTGGGCCCACTCGGTAGGACATCATCATAATGTGCACAATGTGATCAAGGAGTTGATCACGGGATGATGTGTTACGGAACGAGTAAAGAGACTTGCCGGTAACGAGATTGAACAAGGTATCGGGATACCGACGATCGAATCTCGGGCAAGTGTCGTACCAATAGACAAAGGGAATTGTATACGGGATTGATTAAGTCCTTGACATCGTGGTTCATCCGATGAGATCATCGTGGAACGTGTGGGAGCCAACATGGGTATCCAGATCCCGCTGTTGGTTATTGACCGGAGAACGTCTCGGTCATGTCTGCATATCTCCCGAACCCGTAGGGTCTACACACTTAAGGTTCGATGACGCTAGGGTTATAAAGGAAGTTTGTATGTGGTTACCGAATGTTGTTCGGAGTCCCGGATGAGATCCCAGACGTCACGAGGAGTTCCGGAATGGTCCGGAGGTAAAGATTTATATATGGGAAGTCCTGTTTTGGTCACCGGAAGAGTTTCGGGGTTTATCGGTAATGTACCGGGACCACCGGGAGGGTCCCGGGGTTCCACCAAGTGGGGCCACCTGCCCCGGAGGCTTGCATGGGCTAAGAGTGGTGAGGAACCAGCCCCTTAGTGGGCTGTTGCGCCTCCCACAAGGGCCCATGACGCCTAAGAGGTGGGAAGGGGGCAAACCCTAAAAAGGATGGGCCTTAGGGCCCATCTAGTGGCGCCTCCCTCCCCTCTCCCCTCTTGGCCGCCACCTCCTTGGCCATCTAGGGCTGCCGCCCCCCCCCTAGGGGTGGGAACCCTAGAGGGGGGCGCAGCCCCTCCCCTTCCCTATATAAATAGAGGCATTGGGCTGCCCATAACACGGGTGATTCGATCTCTAGTTGGTGCAGCCCTGCATATCTCTCTCCCTCCTCTTCTGTGGTGCTTGGCGAAGCCCTGCAGGATTGCCACGCTCCTCCATCACCACCACGCCGTTGTGCTGCTGCTGGATGGAGTCTTCCTCAACCTCTCCCTCTCTCCTTGCTGGATCAAGGCATGGGAGACGTCGTCGGGCTGTACGTGTGTTGAACGCGGAGGTGCCGTGCGTTCGGCACTTGGTCATCGGTGATTTGAATCACGACGAGTACGACTCCATCAACCCCGTTCACTTGAACGCTTCCGCTTAGCGATCTACAAGGGTATGTAGATGCACTCTCCTTCCCCTCGTTGCTAGTCTCTCCATAGATAGATCTTGGTGACACGTAGGACTGTTCTCGCCGGTGGCCACCAGGGGCAACTCTGGGCTGGCCTACCGGAAGTTTGGACGATCCGGTGTGCCCTGAGAAAGAGATATGTGCAGCTCCTATCGGGATTTGTCGGCACATTCGGGCGGTGTTGCTGGTTTAGTTTTACCCTGTCGAAATGTCTTGTTGTACCGGGATACCGAGTCTGATCGGAACGTCTCGGGTGGAGGTCTATTCCTTCGTTGACCGTGAGAGCTTGTCATGGGCTAAGTTGGGACACCCTGCAGGGATTTGAACTTTCGAAAGCCGTGCCCGCGGTTATGGGCAGATGGGAATTTGTTAATGTCCGGTTGTAGAAAACCTGAACTTGACCTTAATTAAAATGAATCAACCGCGTGTGTAACCGTGATGGCCTCTTTCCGGCGGAGTCCGGGAAGTGAACACGGTTGTTGGAGTTATGCTTGACGTAGGTTGTTATAGGATCACTTCTTGATCATACTTTTACCGACCGTGCTTTGCCTTCTCTTCTCTCTCTCATTTGCGTATGTTAGCCACCATATATGCTAGTTGCTTGCTGCAGCTCCACCCTCATACCTTTTACCTTACCCATAAGCTTAAATAGTCTTGATCGCGAGGGTGCGAGATTGCTGAGTCCCCGTGGCTCACAGATACTTCCAAAACCAGCTTGCAGGTGCCGATGAGTCCGTGCAGATGACGCAACCAAGCTCAGGAGGAGCTCGATGAAGATCTTGTCCTTTGTGTTGTTTCGTTCTAGTTGATCAGTAGTGGAGCCCAGTTGGGGTCGATCGGGGACCTTTGTCGCATTTGGGGTTCCTCTTTTATTTTGGTTCCGTAGTTGGACCTTGATTGTATCTGGATGATGTAGTGCTTTATTCATGTAATTGTGTGAAGTGGCGATTGTAAGCCAACTATGTATCTCTCTTTCCTTATTATATTACATGGGTTGTGTGAAGATTACCTCACTTGCGACATATGCCTTCAATGCGATTATGCCTCTAAGTCGTGCCTCGACACGTGGGAGATATAGTCGCATCGAGGGCGTTACAAGTTGGTATCAGAGCCTTCCCCGACCTTAGGAGCCCCATTGCTTGATCGTTATTAGCGGCCGAGTTGTGTCTAGAAAAATGTTTTGAGTCATTTAGGAATTATATATCGGAGAGTTTAGGAATTCTTTACTTCCCAGTCTCCTCATCGCTCTGGTAAGGCATCCTGACGTAGAGTTTCGACTCTTCTCTTCTCAAATTTCACTAAAAAAAATTTAGGATCACGCGGGTATCTTGGAATCGTTCCGATGGTTTTATGATGAGAACATTGTCTTGGTGCCTCCTGTCAGGGGTTTAGTGGAAGTGTCCCGGGGAGTTGAGCTCTGAGGTGTTGTCGTCATAATTTTATCGTTGCAGTTCTGGAATACCTGAGTTTAGTACGCCGACATCAAAAATCTCTTTTATGCAGTTCGTTGGTGAGATAACCTCGACGCCACCCAGTACTGGGGCGGGAGTTCGGGAGTATCGCCATAACTCGTATAACGGATGCTTTTCGAAGGTTGAGGTAGATGATTTCCGAAGGTTTCTTGGTTATGTGTTGAAGGATGGATACAGCTGGATGTAGGATTTGCTAGTTTGGGTGAGATATTATGCTTCCCATGTATCCCCAACACCTGATTGCATAACCGGAAAATTTCGGGAGTTTCATAGGTGGGAATTCAAGTAGCTCTTAGGATATCTTTCCGACAGATGTATGATATGAAATTGGGGTTCGACGTCTAGTGGTCCGCCTATTCACGGTCGGTTTTACAGTGGTCTCGTTTTGTCTTAAAGAGTCCTTGGCTATGCCGACTCGGGGACGCTTCGTATGTCATGTGCACTGCCTTGTACATGATGGTGCTGTACGATCGAGCCCGTGTAGGCCCCACCACGAAAACTTCGGACGAAATCTCTATCATATGTTTGTTCCGGCTTACTCGGCGAGCCAATCCTTTGTTTTGTTTTGAGTTGTGGTATTCGAGTTGCTTCAATGTCAAGTGTTGATTCCATACCTTTCCGAAATGGTGTTCTCATACTCCGATGTGAATACCAATCCTCTTGATAATCGAGACTGTCATGTCAATCCTTTTCACCGATGTGTTTCTCTTCAAGTGGATCCGAACATTTTCAACATCCGCAAGATCCAATCTCAGCTTTCTCAACGGTGTTCGTTCATCCATCCCAAGTTGTCTTTGTTTTCCCGCCCTCCCTCCCTTGTTTTCTTCAAGGACTCAGATTTCTTAATCGAGTATCCATCTTATTGATGTGAAACCTCTCCATTCTTTTCCTTCAATGTTCTTATCCGGTGATGATCATGAAGATTTTAACGAAGTTTCTAGTTCACCATTATTCATTCTTTTCTTCTCCGGTGGATCTAATTCAAGCTTTCGGTGTTGATCATATTCTTTTCTGTATTTCAAATGCTTTTGTCATACCGGTGCACCTCATATTCATTCACTTCTCGCTATTTAATTGTTCCGGAGTGCTGAAGATATCTCGAAGAATCGTGTTTCCACTCTTATTTCATTCAAGCTATTTCGAGGATGTTATCTCTTTCAAGCCATTTAAATTCAACCGGTGCAATCTATTTTTGAAATCGTTCAACGGTGTATCTTTTGAGTGGCCCCTAACCCATAGGTCTTTTCCAGGATCTTACCTGACTCTTCTTATTTTCCCGGATTTATTCTCAATTCTTTTTCAGAAGTTTGACGTAAGAATGATTTATCTTCAGTCAAATGCATTCTCCAAGATTTCTCAAATTCTTTTCATCGTTGGCTCAACCTTTCCATTCTTCATTCCGGAGTGCCTCAACAATTCTTGGTGGTGTTTCCCGTTGTAATTCTCAGATTTTTGAAGACCGAAGAAGAGTTTCTCTTTAATCTTGCTCCATTCTCTTCAAGATTCGTCATTCTAGCTTGTTGCCATCCTCTCGTAATTGTTTTGATCGTGAGAATTCTTTTCAACTATCCGGAGCAATTCAAGAGTCTTGTTAGTTTGTTATCCGGAGTCCGTCAATTCAGGTTTATTCATTCTCAGCGGTCACTTATCAGTCTCCTATTTTATAGGTGCTTCGTTCAAGTGATCTTGTATCGGCTCGTGATCTCTTCGTTCTAATGTATCTAAATCCTCTCAAGTATCTTCGTTCATTTCATATTTCTTTTCGGTGTTTCTTTATCCTTACTTCGTTCATAACCAATTCTAACGGTGGTTCGTGCATGAGTTCTCATCATTCGTTATCGTATCAATTCATTCATTGTTCCAATCCTACCGGTGGTTCGTTGAAGACTTTCTCAAGTTTGCGCTATATCTCTTTTAATCCTTTCTACGAGGATAAGTAATATACCAATCCAATTCTTTTTCCCGTGATTGTCATCAATTTAAATTGGTGAAGGATACGCATAATGCAATTCTTATTTTTGTTTCATCGAGTGAGCTCAATTCCCTATTCCGTAGGCTCATCAAATTCCTATTTTCAATTGTTCGTCTTCTCTTTTTCCCGGAGTTCCAACCTCTTTCAATTATATCACCACGGAGATTCTTCTAAATCATTACAAGGCTCACCTTGTGTTTCAACTTCTCTTTCCTTCCTGTTTGATCATCCTTTTGTTACCGGAGTTCTTCATGAAGGTTCTACATGATGATTCATCAAGGATTTAATTCCTTCTCAAAATGTTCATCAACATTCATTTCTAGTGAGCTCAAGTATTCTTCATCTTGCTATCCGGAGTGCAATTCTTTCTTTTGTATCATTGGAGGTGGTATTATGTCATTCTTGATAATTTGAGTTCATGTTTCATGATTCACATCTTATTAAGAATGAGGTATTTTAAATCCTTCAATCTCGTCATTGGAGTTACCTTGGGTTATATTTCACCTAAAGCCTTCCCTAAGGATTGTTGCTATCTATGGTGCTTATAAATGATCCAAGTTCTTGATTTATTCTCCCGGTGCGATAGTTTCTCGTATCCTTCTTGATATCAAGCCAATTTATTGTTTTCGTTAGTGGAAGAATTTCACCTCATAATTTTGAGATGTCTTCCATAAGCCCACTGCCAGCTTACTCTTTTCGTTGTTGGATTCCCAATTCGACCCTTCTCCTAAGGATGCCTTCTCAAGCTATTTTGTGGCAGAAGTTGGCATTTTCTTCTCCATTCCCCTATCTCAATTATCTATCTTCTATTCTTTTGTTCCGGAGGCATGGTGATGTTGCTATCTTCAACCTTTCCTTTTGTTTTTTGTCAGGACCTTGTTCCTTCCTTGCTTATTCATTTAACCGGAGTGTCGTGCCTTCTTTTCAAGTTATATCACCTTATCAAGTTCTTATTCAATTCCTCTCTTTTCTACCGGAGGCTGCCCGAATTTGGTCTTCCTTGATCCCCTTCCTTAACCGAAGTGTTTTCTATGTATATCTTCCTTAAAACCTCAAGGTTTTCGCAATGTTCTTTGTCCCTCTTTTCTAATGGAGTGTTTTTGACCTAGTTCACCTTCGTTGTATTCTTTTCTCGAATTTGTTCAACCTCGCAAGGTTCTTGGTTTCACTCGTTTGTCAAAGAAGCAACTTAGTTTTACCGCTTCTCTTTCTCGTCCGTTTTCCCTCCGGTGCCATTCTAGATCTCGGGACGAGATCCTCTCATAGTGGTGGAGTGTTGTAACGCCCCAAGACCGTTGTGCCAGGTGTCCTCCAATTATTCGCTATTGTTGCCATGTCATGTGCTTGCGTGTTGCATCTTATCATGTCATCATGTGCATTGCATCATCATGTTTTCAAAACTTGCATCCGAGCATTTTTCCCCGTTGTCCGTTTTGCATTCCGGCGCTTCGTTCTCCTCCGGTGGTCTTTTCTACCTTTCTTTTGTGTGTGGGGATTAAACATTTCCGGATTGGACCGAGACTTGCCAAGCGGCCTTGGTTTACTACCGGTAGACCGCCTGTCAAGTTTCGTACCATTTGGACTTACTTTGATACTCCAACGGTTAACCGAGGGACCGAGAAGGCCTCGTGTGTGTTGCAGCCCAACACCCTTCCATTTTGGCCCAAAACCCACCTAACTCTGCTCCATCATCTCGGTCGTTCGATCACGATCGCGTGGCCGCAAACCGCACCTCATTTGGACTCTCCTAGCTCCCTCTACCTATAAAAGAGCACCCCTCCCCGAAATTTCGGATCAATTCGCGGATGAACCCTAACTTCGTCCTCCTCGCGCCACCGGACGCGTCCACCCCGCGCCCAGACAATGTCCGCCGCCCGCTGCCACGTCCCTCCGACCAATGGGGGCGAGCCACGTCAGCTCCGCCGCCCCTCTCCTCCACACAGACGCCGCCACATGTCCTCCCCGCGCCCCACTTCGTCGGGGCCCGGAGGAGCCCAGATCCGGCCCTCCCCGGGCCCGAGCCGGGCCGCCGTTTCCCCGCACAACCGCCGCCCACGTCCGTCGTCTTCACCATCTCCGGTCGCCGGAATCGCCCACCGGAGCGCTCCACCTCGCCGGCGCGGTTCCCCACGCCCGTCGCCGGCCACCGCCAGGTCTTCGCGCCGCCGCCCGCACTCGGCGCCGCCTCTTCGCCCGTCGCCTCGCTGCCTCCATCGCCGGACCTCGTTCAAGTCGCCACCGCCCCGCAGGGCATCGTTCGTCACATCTGGAGTCTCCCCGAGCGCCACCGGCCACCCCCGACACCGGATCCGGCTTCCCCAGTTCCCGATCTGTCCATTCCTGCCGGTGCCGCCTCGCCCCGCCGCCTCAGGCCACCACCGGACCCTGCCGCCGCCACCATGGCTCGCCTCGGCCTCGGCGGGAGGTCGGGGACGAGATCCCCCTCGCGCGGGCCGCCTCCCCTTCGCCCGATCCGGCCCAGCTCCACCCGGCCCAGCGCCACGTCAAGGCCCAGCGCCAGCCCCTCCTCTCTGCTGGGCCGCCAACCAGATCCGAGACCCAGCATCGCCGGCCTGCCTCCTCCTCCTTCTACCGGGCCGAAGCCCGTGGTGAGAGAGCCCCCACCGCCTGCCCTGTTTCAGATTCAGCCCATATTTGTTTTTTTTTGTGCGCTGCGAATTTGTCCATTTATCCAGGAGTTTACAGTTTTGCAGAAAAACCCTTGAACATCATGCATTTAACAACCCCACAACCGTGCGTCGGATTAAAATGTTTTATATATGAAACTTGCTCAGAATTTTGTGTAGTTTAATAATATCCAACTTTCATCTATGTTTGAAATGCTTAAAATGTTGTTTGCATTAATTTGCTCCTATGCCATGCTAATATGATTTAATTCATAACTAATTAACCGTAGCTCCAAATTTAATAAACTTTATATGTAAATGGGGTAGAATTTTGCCTAGTTTAACATGGTGGCATCATCTTGCATGTTTAATAGCTATAAAATATGGTTTAGGGCAGAACAGTACCAAATCCTTAAATTGCACATGGGGATTTTTCCGGACTTGTTGTTCGTTGTTTTCGGCCTCATTTAAACTTGCCTAGATTAGATAGTTTCATCATGCTTCACCTCTTGCCATGATAACAACATTTAATATTGTTGGGTACATAAACGAGATCGAACTAAATAATTGATGTGGTGTTTCGTCAATATGCAACTCGTTGCATATTGAGCTCCACTTAATTTGTAGGATTGCTTGTGCATTTTGCCATGCCATGCCTCTTTAAACCGGACATGCATCATACTTGATTGTGCATCATGCCATGTTTATGTGATGGTTGTTTACTATATTGTTTGCTTCTTTCCGGTGTTGCTTCTTCGGGTTGGTTCCGTTAACGTCGCGTTTGTGAGGATCCGTTCGACTTTGTTCGTTTGTCTTCTTCGTTCTTCTTCCTTGCGGGATTTCAGGCAAGATGATCATATCCTCGAAATCACTACTATCTTTGCTATGCTAGTTTGCTCGCTCTTTTGCTATGCCATTGCTACGATGCCTACCACTTGCTTGCAAGCCTCCCAAATTGCCATGTCAAACCTCTAACCCACCATTGTCCTAGCAAACCGTTGATTGGCTATGTTACCGCTTTGCTCAGCCCCTCTTATAGCGTTGCTAGTTGCAGGTGAAGATTGGAGGCCGTTCCTTGTTGGAACATTTATTTACTTGTTGGGATATCATTATATTGCTATGTTATCTTAATGCATCTATATACTTGGTAAGGGGTGGAAGGCTCGGCCTTATGCCTGGTGTTTTGTTCCACTCTTGCCGCCCTAGTTTCCATCATATCGGTGTTATGTTCCCGGATTTTGCGTTCCTCACGCGGTTGGGCTATAATGGGAACCCCTTGACAGTTCGCCTTAAGTAAAGCTCTTCCAGCAATGCCCAACATTGGTTTTACCATTTGCCACCTAGCCTTTTCTTTTCCCTTGGGAGTCGTGCTCCTAAGGGTCATCATTATTTACCCCCCCGGGCCAGTGCTCCTCTGAGTGTTGGTCCAACTTGTCAGCCGCCGGTGGCCACCAGGGGCAACTCTGGGCTGGCCTACCGGAAGTTTGGACGATCCGGTGTGCCCTGAGAAAGAGATATGTGCAGCTCCTATCGGGATTTGTCGGCACATTCGGGCGGTGTTGCTGGTTTAGTTTTACCCTGTCGAAATGTCTTGTTGTACCAGGATACCGAGTCTGATCGGAACGTCTCGGGTGGAGGTCTATTCCTTCGTTGACCGTGAGAGCTTGTCATGGGCTAAGTTGGGACACCCTGCAGGGATTTGAACTTTCGAAAGCCGTGCCCGCGGTTATGGGCAGATGGGAATTTGTTAATGTCCGGTTGTAGAAAACCTGAACTTGACCTTAATTAAAATGAATCAACCGCGTGTGTAACCGTGATGGCCTCTTTCCGGCGGAGTCCGGGAAGTGAACACGGTTGTTGGAGTTATGCTTGACGTAGGTTGTTATAGGATCACTTCTTGATCATACTTTTACCGACCGTGCTTTGCCTTCTCTTCTCGCTCTCATTTGCGTATGTTAGCCACCATATATGCTAGTTGCTTGCTGCAGCTCCACCCTCATACCTTTTACCTTACCCATAAGCTTAAATAGTCTTGATCGCGAGGGTGCGAGATTGCTGAGTCCCCGTGGCTCACAGATACTTCCAAAACCAGCTTGCAGGTGCCGATGAGTCCGTGCAGATGACGCAACCAAGCTCAGGAGGAGCTCGATGAAGATCTTGTCCTTTGTGTTGTTTCGTTCTAGTTGATCAGTAGTGGAGCCCAGTTGGGGTCGATCGGGGACCTTTGTCGCATTTGGGGTTCCTCTTTTATTTTGGTTCCGTAGTTGGACCTTGATTGTATCTGGATGATGTAGTGCTTTATTCATGTAATTGTGTGAAGTGGCGATTGTAAGCCAACTATGTATCTCTCTTTCCTTATTATATTACATGGGTTGTGTGAAGATTACCTCACTTGCGACATATGCCTTCAATGCGATTATGCCTCTAAGTCGTGCCTCGACACGTGGGAGATATAGTCGCATCGAGGGCGTTACAAGTTGGTATCAGAGCCTTCCCCGACCTTAGGAGCCCCATTGCTTGATCGTTATTAGCGGCCGAGTTGTGTCTAGAAAAATGTTTTGAGTCATTTAGGAATTATATATCGGAGAGTTTAGGAATTCTTTACTTCCCAGTCTCCTCATCGCTCTGGTAAGGCATCCTGACGTAGAGTTTCGACTCTTCTCTTCTCAAATTTCACTAAAAAAAATTTAGGATCACGCGGGTATCTTGGAATCGTTCCGATGGTTTTATGATGAGAACATTGTCTTGGTGCCTCCTGTCAGGGGTTTAGTGGAAGTGTCCCGGGGAGTTGAGCTCTGAGGTGTTGTCGTCATAATTTTATCGTTGCAGTTCTGGAATACCTGAGTTTAGTACGCCGACATCAAAAATCTCTTTTATGCAGTTCGTTGGTGAGATAACCTCGACGCCACCCAGTACTGGGGCGGGAGTTCGGGAGTATCGCCATAACTCGTATAACGGATGCTTTTCGAAGGTTGAGGTAGATGATTTCCGAAGGTTTCTTGGTTATGTGTTGACGATGGCTACGCCCGGTCCTTGCGAAGGTTAAAACGGAGTCTATTTGACAAACTATCGTTGTGTTTTTGATGCGTAGGTAAGATTGGTTCTTGCTTAAGCCCATAGCAGCCACGTAAAACTTGCAACAACAAAGTAGAGGACGTCTAACTTGTTTTTGCAGGGCATGTTGTGATGTGATATGGTCAAGACATGATGCTAAATTTTATTGTATGAGATGATCATGTTTTGTAACCGAGTTATCGGCAACTGGCAGGAGCCTTATGGTTGTCGTTTTATTGTATGCAATGCAATCGCGATGTAATGCTTTACTTTATTACTAAGCGGTAGTGATAGTCGTGGAAGCATAAGATTGGCGAGACGACAACGATGCTACGATGGAGATCAAGGTGTCGCGCCGGTGACGATGGTGATCACGACGGTGCTTCGGAAGATGGAGATCACAAGCACAAGATGATGATGGCCATATCATATCACTTATATTGATTGCATGTGATGTTTATCTTTTATGCATCTTATCTTGCTTTGATTGACGGTAGCATTATAAGATGATCTCTCACTAAATTATCAAGAAGTGTTCTCCCTGAGTATGCACCGTTGCCAAAGTTCGTCGTGCCCAGACACCACGTGATGATCGGGTGTGATAAGCTCTACGTCCATCTACAACGGGTGCAAGCCAGTTTTGCACACGCAGAATACTCAGGTTATACTTGACGAGCCAAGCATATACAGATATGGCCTCGGAACACGGAGACCGAAAGGTCGAGCGTGAATCATATAGTAGATATGATCAACATAGTGATGTTCACCAATGAAACTACTCCATCTCACGTGATGATCGGACATGGTTTAGTTGATTTGGATCACGTAATCACTTAGAGGATTAGAGGGATGTCTATCTAAGTGGGAGTTCTTAAGTAATATGATTAATTGAACTTAAATTTATCATGAACTTAGTCCTGGTAGTATTTTGCAAATCATGTTGTAGATCAATAGCTCGCATTGTTGCTTCCCTGTGTTTATTTTGATATGTTCCTAGAGAAAATTGTGTTGAAAGATGTTAGTAGCAATGATGCGGATTGGATCCGTGATCTGAGGTTTATCCTCATTGCTGCACAGAAATTATGTCCTTGATGCACCGCTAGGTGACAGACCTATTGCAGGAGCAGATGCAGACGTTATGAACGTTTGGCTAGCTCAATATGATGACTACTTGATAGTTTAGTGCACCATGCTTAATGGCTTAGAATCGGGACTTCAAAGACGTTTTGAACGTCATGGAGCATATGAGATGTTCCAGGAGTTGAAGTTAATATTTCAAGCAAATACCCGAGTTGAGAGATATGAAGTCTCCAACAAGTTCTATAGCTAAAAGATGGAGGAGAATCGCTCAACTAGTGAGCATGTGCCCAGATTGTCTGAGTACAACAATCGCTTGAATCAAGTGGGAGTTAATCTTCCAGATAAGATAGTGATTGACAGGAATTCTCTAGTCACCATCACCAAGTTAGTAGAACTTCATGATGAACTATGATATGCAAGGGATAACGGAAACGATTCCCAAGCTCTTCGTAATGCGGAAATTGACGAAGGTAGAAATCGAGAAAAACATCAAGTGTTGATGGTAGACAAGACCACTAGTTTCAAGAAAAGGGCAGAGGGAAGAAGGGGAACTTCAAGAAGAACAGCAAGCAAGTTGCTGCTCAAGTGAAGAAGCCCAAGTCTGGTCCTAAGCCTGAGACTAAGTGTTTCTACTGCAAAGGGACTGGTCACTGGAAGCGGAACTACCCCAAGTGATTGGCAGATAAGAAGGATGGCAAAGTGAACATAAGTATATTTGATATACATGTTATTGATGTGTACTTTACTAGTGTTTATAGCAACCCCTCAGTATTTGATACTAGTTCAGTTGCTAAGATTAGTAACTCGAAACAGGAGTTGCAGAATAAACAGAGACTAGTTAAGGGTGAAGTGACGATGTGTGTTGGAAGTGGTTCCAAGATTGATATGATCATCATCGCACACTCCCTATAATTTCGGGATTAGTTTGAACCTGAATAAGTGTTATTTGGTGTTTTGCGTTGAGCATGAATATGATTTGATCATGTTTATTGTAATACGGTTATTCATTTAAGTAAGAGAATAAATTGTTGTTCTGTTTACATGAATAAAACCTTATATGGTTACACACCCAATGAAAATAGTTCGTTGGATCTCGATCGTAGTGATACACATAATCATAATATTGAAACCAAAAGATGCAAAGTTAATAATGATAGTGCAACTTATTTGTAGCACTGCCGTTTAGATCATATTGGTGTAAAGCGCATGAAGAAACTCCATGCTGATGGGATTTTGGAATCACTTGATTATGAATCACTTGATGCTTGCGAACCATGCCTTTTGGGCAAGATGACTAAAACGCCGTTCTCCGGAACAATGAAGCAAGCAACAGATTTGTTGGAGATCATACATACTGATGTATGTGGTCCGATGAATATTAAGGCTTGCAGCAGGTATCATTATTTTCTGACCTTCACAGATGATTTGAGCAGATATGGGGATATCTACTTGATGAAACATAAGTCTGAAACATTTGAACAGTTCAAAGAATTTCAGAGTGAAGTGGAAAATCATCGTGACAAGAAAATAAAAGTTTCTACGATATGATCGCAGAGGTAAAATATTTGAGTTACGAGTTTGGTCTTCAATTAAAACAATGTGGAATAGTTTCACAAACTCATGCCACATGGAACACCACAGCATAATGGTGTGTCCGAACGTCATAATCGTACTTTATTGGATATAGTGCAATCTATGATGTCTCTTACCGATCTACCACTATCATTTTGGGGTTATGCATTAGAGACAGCTGCATTCACGTTAAATAGGGCACCATCTAAATCCGTTGAGACGACACCGTGTGAACTATGGTTTGGCAAGAAACCTAAGTTGTCGTTTCTTAAAGTTTAGGGTTGCGATGCTTATATGAAAAAGTTTCATGCTGATAAGCTCAAACTCAAATCGGAGAAGTGCGTCTTCATAGGATATCCAAAGGAAACTATTGGATACACCTTCTATCATAGATCCGAAGGCAAGACTTTTGTTGCTAAATTCGGAAACTTTCTGGAGAAGGAGTTTCTCTCGAAAGAAGTGAGTGGGAGGAAAGTAGAACTTGACGAGGTAACTGTACCTGCTCCCTTATTGGAAAGTAGTACATCACAGAAAACTGTTTCTGTGACACCTACACCAGTTAGTGAGGAAGCTAATGATGATGATCATGAAACTTCAGAACAAGATACTACTGAACCTCGTAGATCAACCAGAGTAAGATCCGCGCCAGAGTGGTACGGTAATCCTTTTCTGGAAGTCATGCTACTAGATCATGATGAACCTACGAACTATGAGGAAGCGATGATGTGCCCAGATTCCGCGAAATGGTTTGAGGCCATGAAATCTGAGATATGATCCATGTATGAGAACAAAGTATGGACTTTGATGGATTTGCCCGATGATCAGCAAGCCATAGAAAATAAATGGATCTTCAAGAGGAAGACGGACGCTGATAGTAGTGTTACTATCTACAAAGCTAGAATTGTCGCAAAAGGTTTTCGACAAGTTCAAGGTGTTGACTACGATGAGAGTTTCTCACTCGTATCTATGCTTAAGTCTGTCCGAATCATGTTAGCAATTGCCGCGTTTTATGAAATCTGGCAAATGGATAAACAAAACTGCATTCCTTAATGGATTTACTAAAGAAGAGTTGTATACGATGCAACTAGAAGGTTTTGTCAATCCTAAAGGTGTTAACTAAATATGCAAGCTCCAGCGATCCATCTATGGACTGGTGCAAGAATCTCGGAGTTGGAATATAGGCTTTGATAAGTTGATCAAAGCATATAGTTTTATACAGACTTGCGGTGAAGCCTGTATTTACAAGAAAGTGAGTGGGAGCACTACAGCATTTCTGATAAGTATATGTGAATGACATATTGTTGATCGGAAATAATGTAGAATTATTCTGCAAAGCATAAAGGAGTGTTTGAAAGGAGTTTTTCAAAGAAAGACTTCGGTGAAGCTGCTTACATATTGAGCTTCAAGATCTATAGAGATAGATCAAGACGCTTGATAAGTTTTTTCAATGAGTACATACCTTGACAAGATTTTGAAGTAGTTCAAAATGGAGCAGTCAAAGAAAGAGTTCTTGCCTGTATTACAAGGTGTGAAGTTGAGTAAGACTCAAAGCCTGACCACAGCAGAAGATAGAAAGAGAATGAAAGTCATTCCCTATGCCTCAGTCATAGGTTCTATAAAGTATGCCATGCTATATACCAGATCTATTGTATGCCCTACCACTGAGTTTGGCAAGGGAGTACGATAGTGATCTAGGAGTAGATCACTGGACAGCGGTCAAAATTATCCTTAGTGGAATAAGGATATGTTTCTCGATTATGGAAGTGAAAAAAAAGGTTCGTCGTAAAGGGTTACGCCGATGCAAGTTTTGACACTAATCTAGATGACTCTAAGTCTCGGTCTAGATACATATTGAAAGTGGGAGCAATTAGCTAGAGTAGCTCCATGCAGAGCATTGTTGACATAGAAATTTGCAAAATACATGCGGATCTGAATGTGGCAGACCCGTTGACTAAGATTCTCTCACAAGCAAAACATGATCACACCTTAGTACTCCTTGGGTGTTAATCACATAGCGATGTGAACTAGATTACTGAATCTAGTAAACCCTTTGGGTGTTGGTCACATGGCGATGTGAACTATGGGTGTTAATCACATGATGATGTGAACTATCGATGTTAATCACATGGTGATGTGATCTAGATTATTGACTCTAGTGCAAGTGGGAGACTGAAGGAAATATGCCCTAGAGGCAATAATAAAGTTATTATTTATTTCCTTATTTCATGATGAATGTTTATTATTCATGCTAGAATTGTATTAATCGGAAACATAATACATGTGTGAATACATAGACAAACAGAGTGTCACTAGTATGCCTCTACTTGACTAGCTCGTTAATCAAAGATGGTTATGTTTCCTAACCATAGACAAAGAGTTGTTATTTGATTAAAGAGGTCACATCATTAGTTGAATGATCTGATTGACATGACCCATTCCATTAGCTTAGCACCCGATCGTTTAGTATGTTGCTATTGCTTTCTACATGACTTATACATGTTCCTATGACTATGAGATTATGCAACTCCCTTTACTGGAGGAACACTTTGGGTACTACCAAACGTCACAACGTAACTGGGTGATTATAAAGGAGTACTACAGGTGTCTCCAATGGTACATGTTGGGTTGGCGTATTTCGAGATTAGGTTTTGTCACTCCGATTGTCGGAGAGGTATCTCTGGGCCCTCTCGGTAATGCACATCACATAAGCCTTGCAAGCATTGCAACTAATGAGTTAGTTGCGAGATGATGTATTACGGAACGAGTAAAGAGACTTGCCGGTAACAAGATTGAACTAGGTATTGGATACCGACGATCGAATCTCGGGCAAGTAACATACCGATGACAAAGGGAACAACGTATGTTGTTATGCGGTCTGACCGATAAAGATCTTCGTAGAATATGTAGGAGCCAATATGGGCATCCAGGTCCCGCTTTTGTTTATTGACCGGAGATGTGTCTCGGTCATGTCTACATTGTTCTCGAACCGTAGGGTCCGCACGCTTAACGTTACGATGACAGTTATTATGAGTTTATGCATTTTGATGTACCGAAGGTTGTTCGGAGTCCCGGATGTGATCACGGACATGACGAGGAGTCTCGAAATGATCGAGACATAAAAATTGATATATTGGAAGCCTATGTTTGGATATCGGAAGTGTTCCGGGTGAAATCGGGATTTTACCGGATTACCGGGAGGTTACCGGAACCCCCCGAGAGCCATATGGGCCTTATTGGGCTTTAGTGGAAAGGTGAAAGGGGCTGCCATGGTGGGCTGCGCGCCTCCCCCCTCCCCTAGTCCTATTAGGACTAGGAGAGGTGGCCGGCCACCTCTCTCTCTCTCTTTCCCCCTTGGGAGTCCTATTTTGAATAGGATTGGGGGGGGAGTCCTACTCCCGGTAGGAGTAGGACTCCTCCTGCGCCTCCATAGGGCTGGCCGCACCCCTCCCCCTTGGCTCCTTTATATACGGAGGCAGGGGGCACCTCTAGACACACAAGTTGATCCTCGTGATCGTTCCTTAGCCGTGTGCGGTGCCCCCCTCCACCATATTCCACCTCGGTCATATTGTTGCAGTGCTTAGGCGAAGCCCTGCGACGGTAGAACATCAAGATCGTCACCACGCCGTCGTGCTGACGGAACTCTTCCCCGACACTTTGCTGGATCGGAGTCCGGGGATCGTCATCGAGCTGTACGTGTGCTAAGAACTCGGAGGTGCCGGAGTAACGGTGCTTGGATCGGTCGGATCGGGAAGACGTACGACTACTTCCTCTACGTTGTGTCAACGCTTCCGTTGTTGATCTACAATGGTACGTAGATCATACTCTCCCCTCTCGTTGCTATGCATCACCATGATCTTGCGTGTGCGTAGGAAATTTTTGAAATTACTACGTTCCCCAACAAGTACATCCGAAACTAGGGATGGAAACGTAAAACCGCGACGCAATAAGGACCGTCGCCGGACTAAGGAAAAAAGTACGAAGAGCACGGCAGTCAACACCGGATTCAAAATCTCACGATAGAATCAGAAAAAGGCGCCCCTCCAAGATAACAGGGACGACCTATCCAACCTAAACAAAATCTTGGATAGGATATGTCAAATACACAGCACTCCCGGAAAGCCTGCTAACCATACCCACAGAGATTGTTGGGTTTTCAAACAATCCGGCAGACTCAATGCCGAACACAAGGGGCTCGACACACCAAGCGAAGACGAGGACGAACCCCAAAAGCAGAGTACCAGGAAACAAAAGAATTTCCCACAAGAAGTAAAAATAGTAAACTTACTCCACATAACAAAACGTGTCGCGCCCATAAAGGTACGCGCCCCACGGCCTATCCCAAAGGAATCCCGCCACTGCTTGTCAAAACCAATCAACTTCGATCATCTGGATTATTCTAGAAGTGTCAGGAACCCAGGCTGGACTGCCCTGGTACTCGATCCAATAATTGGCGGACTCCAGTTTTCAAATGTCCTTATGGACGGTGGCAGCGGACTCAACCTGATATATCAGGACTCAATCCGCCACATGGGGATCGACCCAAAAAGAATTCGCCACAGCAAAACCTCCTTTCAAGGAGTAACGCCAGGTCCGGACACCCATTGCATGGGTTTTCTCCGGCTCGAGGTTATTTTTGGCTCTGCCGATAACTTCCGTCGCGAAAAGCTGACTTTCCACATCGTCCCATTCTCAAGTCACTATCAAGCACTGTTGGGACGCGAAGCTTTCGCCCGCTTTAACGCAATACCACATTATGCATCTCTTACGCTTAAGATGCCCGGTCCATGTGGCATCATCTCCTTAAAGGGGAAGCAGTGAGAACACCTCCCCCTAGCGGAGGATTGTGCGGCTGCTTTAACAGCCCCACAATACAATGGCTTCACCAGCCAGAACATCAGAACATGTCATTAAGACCACGGACACGGATAGACGAGTCTGGCACAAAAGTATCGTTGATAAAGGCTTAGTGGCCATATACCCCTGCACTAGGGGCTTCACACGTATAAAATAAGAGACAATAAAGCTCAATTTTTCATATTTTACTTTACACTTTGTTTATTTCATATAACTTTTGTTTGGGACGCCCCTTTTTCAACTTAGTTGCTCTCCTTTTACAGATGAATGTCGTGTTGCGCCCGTCCAGGATACGGCACAACGGAGACACAGGCGCAGACGTGCAGTAGGGACCCGTTCCAAGGATTCTTTTTAGATTAAGACCCTGCGTAAACCTTTTTTACTGTCTCTTGTTGATACACATCCCCTGGTTCTATGACCAAGGAGGAGGCTGGCGTCTTGGCATGTGGCCACGTCAGAATTCTTGCGCGTACCTGGACACTAGGGGCTTATACCTCAGAGCGTTACCTCGCCCGCTCTCATAAAGACCAAATACCTTAGGGAGTGTTCGGCGTCGCGAGTTTGGCCTTATATGCATCAGCTCCGAGTCATGATTTTGGTGAAATGTTGGGTTGCCCGGCTCCTGTGTTCGGCCGCCTTACGTTCCGCTCTATCGGCTAAGGCGGCACCAGGAGAACTACTGCGACTGTGCCCTGGTTCGGCCAGGCGAGCACCTTAGTGGAGAAAGCCAAAAACCGACTGTCATGATATGGCGTGAGACTGGTCAACCACTCGATGACTCTCTGGAATCTGTAGGATTCCTCCGCATTAATGAAGGGCCGTTTCTCGGCCAGGCACATAAGCGCCCCGAATTCGGGCGAGCGCAGTCGCCACCAGGGGCTACCTAAATAGTCCCATTGTCAAGCTCCTATGGCTAAGTGAAAGTGTTAAAGCATTATAGTCCGGTTGCCTAGCTCGCTGCGCTATCACCTCCTTTGTAGGACCAAGACGTTGGATTAAGTGTGAAAATGCGCCTTCTGCGAGCACCCCCGCACTATGTGCGTGGGGGCTGAAGCCAACGACTGCAATCTTTCAGATTTTGTATATATATCTTAAAATGGCCGCACAGGAGGTGTTCCAAATACCTGAAGGCACAAGTATAAAAGGCTACTACAATTCATCAAAATATTGCTTTATAATTACATATGCTATCAGAACATAGCATCCTTCGAGCACCGCGTCTCTATTACACAAGCGCCTTCAAGGACTTCCTGAAAATAGTGCTCGGAGGGTACTCGGCTTTTGTCCGAATCTCGGGATGCAACAACGGTGGTCTCCATCTCTGCCTAGTATGTCTTGACACGGGCAAGAGCCATCCGTGCGCCCTCTATGCATGCTGACCTCTTCATCACATTGATACGTGGCACCGCGTCAAGGAATTGCTGCACCAAGCTGAAATAACTCTTCGGCTCCGATCTCCCCAGCCATAGATGACCCATGACGTACTTCATGGTAAGTCTGGACAATCTATTCAGTTCGGCCCATTGAGCCAGACGATCGTCCACTGCCAGTGGATGCTCTGGATTCTGGAACTGCGACCAGAAAAGCCTTTCCACTTCGCGATCTTCTTGATCTCGAAAGTATTCGGTCGCATCAGTAGCACTCGCTGCCAAATCCAGATAGGTGTCCTCCGCACTCCACATCCGGTCCAATGGAGCAAACTTCGGATCGCAAAACTTCCTCTGCAGCATAAAGGGCTTTCCAACTGCAATCTGTCCGGCCTGACACAGCTCCTCCTTCGCAGCTCTTATCGCAAAGCGAGCGTCCTTGGCATCAGCAACGGCCTTCTCTAAGTCCGTCTGTCTCGCCCGGTCTTCTTTCTCAAGAAACTTGCAAAGGTCAGCAGCACTTTTTAACTTCACGGCCATCACGGCCATCTCCTTCTTGCTTCGGCAGTGAGCAGCCTGTTCGGCTCTCAGCTCTTCAAGGGCCTTCTCGGCAGCCGCATCACTTTTCCTGGCTTGTTCCTTAGCTTGGGCAAGTTCCGCCCGAAGACTCTCCACGGCGGCCGCACCATCTGTGTCAAGCACACACATTGTAAGATACTGGCATAAAGCTCCTCTTACCAGATGCCGCCCGAGGAATTGCATACCTTGAGCCTCATCAAGCCGCTCATTGACGAGCGCGATGTCGGCATCTGCCACGTCAAGTTGCCGCTTTAGTTCGGCAAAATCATCAGTTCGGCTCGATTCCGGACACTTCGCCACCTGTATACAAAGGCGACATTTTACACCTGGGATTATGATCCTCTGCGCGCCGTCAATTTTAACAACGCACAGAGTCTCAGGGGCTACTATCTACACAGGGCACATCTTGTTTATGCGCAACTGACAAAGAAGTACATTATCAAACGTACCTCAAAACCCGTCAGCAAACTTCTGACGGCCTCATGCAATCCGCTTTCCGTGGACGAAATCCTTCCAATCACCGTACCCATCAATGCACGGTGCTCCTCTGAGATAGAAGCTCGCCCCAACAGAATCATCAGCTCCTCCGACCGCGCATCGGACGGTGCCAGACTCATCCTATGACCTCCATCGAAGGCTGGACGCGGAGAACCTTGGGGGGACATATGGCTACCTTCCACCCCTGCCGGATTCGGAGAAACCCTCCGTGACGACACCTCAGGGTCGCCTGCCTCGCCAGGCGGTACGGCAGGGGGAGGCATTCCACTCTCCATCATCTCCGGAAGAAGATCCCCCGAAGATGAGCTCTGTTGAGAAGGGCTGAGGTCCGAGCTACAAAGTAAAATTTCGGTTAATCTTCTCAGATAAAAAGCAAGGATTTCTCTCATCCCTCTAAAGGAAAATCTTTCTCTACTTACGGCTCGCTGGAGGGCAGATCCCTTTGAGGGCGTAGTTCGGCCGAGGATCTCCCCGGCGTCGGACCCTCTGACGAGGACTTTTCCGCCCGCTTTGAGGCCATGGTCTCCGGGTCGTCAGAGGCAGCCCTCTTCTTCCCCTTAGGAGAGGAATTGTCGGTTCTTCCCTTCGGAGCAGCCTCCTTCGAGGAGGCCATAGTTTCCTTGTCCTCCCCCTCACTTCCCTCCAAAGGCACGATCTTCAACATCCTGACTAGCACGGGATCCGGCCTGGTCTCAGGAAGGGGAGCCAGACACCTGATCAGCTTTGCCTTCGCTATCCACTCCTGTTTAAAAGGACAGCTCTTTTAGGGGCGAATTTATGACAATTTTATGGATAGCGAGTCCGGGCACAAGGTTACTTACTTGAGTATCCGGGCGATTGCAGCTTAAACATGTGTCCTCGGTCAAATCCGGACACATTGCTTGTGATCCGAAGAACATTTTATACATATCCACGGGCATTGCGCCCATAAAATGCTGGAGAGCTTGTGGTCCCTCCGGATTAAACTCCCACAGACGAAGGGAGCGACGTTTGCCGGGCAGTGTTCGGCGAATCATCATGACCTGCGTCACCTTGACCAGGTTGATGTCTCTTTCTAAGAGATCCCTAATGCGGCCCTGCAACAAGGGCACATCTTTGGATAACCCCCAATCTAATCCTTTGTTGACCCATGATGCTACCCGTGGTGGGGGATCCGAGCGAAAGGCAGGAGGCGCCACCCACTTGGTGCTCCTAGGAGCGGTGATATAGAACCACCCTCGTTGCCACAAGCCGAGCTCCTCTTGAAAGGAGCCCTCGGGCCATGGAGCATCAGCATTCTTACTTATGACAGCGCCTCCGCACTCTGCGTGCCATCCCTCGATCATCTTCGGCTCCACTCCAAAAGTCTTGAGCCATAATCCGAAGTGAGGAGTAACACGGAGGAACGCTTCGCACACAATGATGAATGAGGAAATGTGGAGGATGGACTCCGGAGCTAAGTCATGAAATTCCAGCCCATAATAGAACATCAGCCCCCTCACGAAAGGATCCATCGGGAAGCCTAACCCCCGAAGGAAGTGAGACATGAACACTACGCTCTCACCGGGCTGGGGACTGGGAATAGCCTGCCTTTGAGCAGGCAACCTATGCAAAATTTCGGTGGTCAAGAACTTAGCCTCTCTCAACTTTAGCACGTCCTCCTCCATGGGCATCCATCGGCCTTGAAGGTCGGAACCGGACATTGTCGAAGGTCCGAAGTGCCTGGAATCTGGAGCCTAGGGTGTTGGAACTCGAGGCGATGGGCGAAGTTGTTTTGAGATTGGAGAAAAGGAGTAAGGCCTTGGTCTCTTTATAAGAGGTTGAATACCAGGAGCCCTCCCCGTAACCGTTTGGGACTCGCCTTTAATCGAGAAGACATGCTAACGGGTACGATTGGGTTACCCACGTCCGTATTGATGAGAATCCCGTAAATAAAGGGGACACAATCTCTGCTTTGACAAGACGTGCCAAGGAAACCGCCTCGCAAAACACGCTGAGGTGGAAAAGTGAAAACAATTCGAATAAAGGCTTGGTCGTAGTGTGATGTCACGCTGCGGAATACGTCAGCGGATTAGATTTGTGTTAATATTATTCTCTCTGTGGCAATACATGGAAACTTATTTTGCAGAGCCGGACACTACTCTTGGTGTTTACAAACTTTTATGAAGAATTTGGAGGAGGAACCTGCCTTGCAATGCCGAAGACAATCTACGCGTTAGACTCGTCGTCATTGAAGCCTGGTTCAGGGGCTACTGAGGGAGTCCTGGATTAGGGGGTGTTCGGGTAGCCGGACTATACCTTCAGCCAGACTCCAGGACTATGAAGATACAAGATTGAAGACTTCGTCCCGTGTCCGGATGGGACTTTCCTTGGCGTGGAAGGCAAGCTTGGCGATGCGGATATTCAAGATCTCCTACCATTGTAACCGACTTTGTGTAACCCTAACCCTCTCCGTTGTCTATATAAACCGGAGGGTTTTAGTCCGTAGGACAACTTCATCATACAACAATCATACCATAGGCTAGCTTTTAGGGTTTAGTCTCCTTGATCTCGTGGTAGATCTACTCTTGTATTACCCATATCATCAATATTAATCAAGCAGGACGTAGGGTTTTACCTCCATCAAGAGGGCCCAAACCTGGGTAAAACATCGTGTTCCTTGCCTCCTGTTACCATCCGGCCTAGACGCACAGTTCGGGACCCCCTACCCGAGATCCGCCGGTTTTGACACCGACACCTACTCACTCACATTGATATCTATTGATGGGCATCTCCATAGCCTGTTGATACGCCTAGTTGATGTGAGACTATCTCCTTCTTTTTGTCTTCTCCACAACCACCATATCATATTCCACCTATAGTGCTATGTCCATGTCTCACGCTCATGTATTGCGTGAAAGTTGAAAAGGTTTGAGAACACCAAAAGTATGAAACAATTGCTTGGCTTGTCATCGGGGTTGTGCATAATTTGAGTATTTTGTGTGATGAAGATGGAGCATAGCCAGACTATATGATTTTGTAGGGATAACTTTCTTTGGCCATGTTATTTTGAGAAGACATAATTGCCTTGTTAGTATGCTTGAAGTATTATTGTTTTTATGTCAATATTGAACTTTTGTTTTGAATCTTATGGATCTGAACATTCATGCCACAATAAATAAAATTACATGGATAAATATGTTAGGTAGCATTCCACATCAAAAATTCCGTTTTTATCATTTACGTACTCGAGGAAGAGCATGAATTAAGCTTGGGGATGCTTGATACATCTCCAACGTATCTATAATTTTTAATTGTTCCATGCTATTATATTATCTATTTTGGATGTTTTATATGTATTAATATGCTATTTTATATTATTTTTGGGACTAACCTATTAACCTAGAGTCTAGTGCCAGTTTCTGTTTTTTTTCTTGTTTTTTAGCTTCACGGAAAAGGAATGCCAAACGGAATAAAACCTCCGCGATGATTTTTCTTGGACCAGAAGACACCGAGGAGACTTGGAGATCAAGTTAGAAGAGCCACGAGGCGGCCACAATGGTGGAGGGCGCACCCAGGGGGGTAGGGTGCGCCCCCTACCTTATGGGCCCGTCGGTGACCCCCCGACCTAGCTTTGCCTCCTATATATTCACATATATTCCCAAACCACCAGAAGCATCCACGAAAAACACTTTTCCACTGCATCAACCTTTTGTTCCCGTGAGATCCCATCTTGGGGCCTTTTTCGGCATCCTGCCGGAGGGGGATTCGATCACGGAGGGCATCTACATAACTCTATTGCCCTTCCGATGAAGCGTGGGTAGTTTACCTCAGACCTACGTCCATAGCTAGTAGCTAGATGGCTTCTTCTCTCTCTTTGATTCTCAATACCATGTTCTCCTCGATGTTCTTGGAGATCTATCCGATGTAATCTTATTTTGCGGTGTGTTTGTCGAGATCCGATGAATTGTGGATTTATCATCAGATTATCTATGAATACTATTTGAATCTTCTCTGAATTCTTATATGCATGTTTTGATATCTTTGTAATTCTCTTTGAACTATTGGTTTGGTTTGGCTAACTAGATTGGTTTTTCTTGCAATGTGAGAAGTGCTTAGCTTTGGGTTCAATCTTGTGGTGTCCTCACCCAGTGACATTAGGGGTAGCGAGGCACGTATGGTATTGTTGCCATCGAGGATAAAAAGATGGGTTTACATCATATACTTGAGTTTATTCCTCTACATCATGTCATATTACTTAAATCATTGCTCTGTTCTTATGAACTTAATACTCTAGATGCAGGCAGGAGTCAGTCGATGTGTGGAGTAATAGTAGTAGATGCAGGTAGGAGTCAGTCTACTTGACACGGACGTGATGCCCATATTACATAATCATTGCCTTGGATACCGTCATAACTTTATGCTTTTCTATCAATTGCTCGATAGTAATTTGTTTACCCACCGTATTATTTGCCTTCAAGAGAGAAGCCTCTAGTGAAACCTATGGCCCCCGGGTCTATTTTCCATCATATTAGTTTCCGATCTACTATTTTGCAATATTTACTTTCAGATCTATAGAACAAAAAACCCAAAAATATTTTATCTTTTGTTTAGTTTTATTTATCTATCTCTATCAGATCTCACCTTTGCAAGTGACCGTGAAGGGATTGACAACCCCTTTATCGCGTTGGGTGCAAGTGTTTGATTGTTTGTGCAGGTATTGGTGATTCGTGCGTTCTTCTCCTACTGGATTGATACCTTGGTTCTCAAACTGAGGGAAATACTTATCTCTACTTTGCCGCATCACGCTTTCCTCTTCAAGGGAAAAACCAACACAAGCTCAAGAAGTAGCACTTCACCATGAAGAGTTTTCGTGAAAGCCATCAAGGATTCCTCATCATTATCCATGCCCTCGTCACACTCATCCTCCACTATCTCACATGAGACATTGGGAGTGTAGATGGCAGGTTTTTTATTTGGACTTTGTTTTTACCTCTTTGCCATAAGGCACCGACGAGTGAAAGGCGTGTCCTCGTTTGGAGAGTCGAAGAGGCCAGTGGTGGAGGAGGAGGTAGTGGCATGCATGGCAATGGCAGCCGTGCCCACTTGATCATCATCACCGTCATCTTCATCTCCGGACATGTATTCCTCATGAACAAAAGCCTTGTCATCCTTCCTCTTTGCAAACTTGGTGAACTTCTTCTTCTTGAGCACAAGCTTCTCCGATTTGTCTTTACGTCTCTCATACAAACAATCATACACAAAGTGTCTTGGGCTATCACAATTGTAGCATTCCCTTCGTCCAAGCGATCTTCCTTGAAGATTCTTCCCTTTGTTTTCCATG
Organism: Triticum urartu; assembly: GCF_003073215.2. Taxonomy (NCBI): domain Eukaryota; kingdom Viridiplantae; phylum Streptophyta; class Magnoliopsida; order Poales; family Poaceae; genus Triticum; species Triticum urartu. The sequence continues at coordinate 651,705,722 of NC_053024.1, read as the reverse complement.
GTCCAGGAGTACTTTTTGACTAAAAGAGCCAAGTCTTCCGCAAAGTCATTTACCGGGCATGAGGTGTCAACATCTTCCTCACATATCTCTTCACTCACTTCTTCATCCCTTGTGTTGGGTTTCGTAGTAATTTCAAAAATTTCCTACGCACACGCAAGATCATGTGATGCATAGCAACGAGAGGGGAGAGTGTTGTCTACGTACCCATGCAGACCGACTGCGGAAGCGTTGACGCAACATAGAGGAAGTAGTCGTACGTCTTCCCGATCCGACCGATCAAGCACCGAAACTACGGCACCTCCGAGTTCGAGCACACGTTCAGCTCGATGACGATCCCCGGACTCCGATCCAGCAAAGTGTCAGGGAAGAGTTCCGTCAGCACGATGGCGTGGTGACGATCTTGATGTACTACAGCAGCAGGGCTTCGCCTAAACTCCGCTACAGTATTATCGAGGATTATGGTGGCTGGGGGCACCGCACACGGCTAAGGAATAGATCACGTGGATCAACTTGTTGTGTCTTTGGTGCTAGCCCTGCCCCTCTATTTATATGTTGAGCCCCGGGGTCAAAACTTGGAGCAAAAGCCTCCTCAAAGTCGGTTTTGCCCGAAAGGCAAGAGTCCCACTCGGACTCCAGGACCAAACGCCACAATCCTTGGCATCTGGCCCAGACGCCATGGGCCTCGGCGTCTGGCCCAGGGCCAGACGCCATGGTCTCCGGCGTTTGGCCCCCTGGCCTCCGCAAAACTCCTTTTGCACCGACCTAAAGCCTCATGGGCTTGACCCCTTGGCCTAACCATATCATCCAATATATGAATCTTTACGTCTCGACCATTTCGAGACACCTCGTCATGTCCCCGATCTCATCCGGGACTCCGAACTCCTTCGGTACATCAAAACATGTAAACTCATAATATAACTGTCATCGTAACCTTAAGCGTGCGGACCCTACGGGTTCGAGAACAATGTAGACATGACCGAGACACGTCTCCGGTCAATAACCAATAGCGGGACCTGGATGCCCATATTGGCTCCTACATATTCTATGAAGATCTTTATCGGTCAGACCGCATAACAACATACGTTGTTCCCTTTGTCATCGGTATGTTACTTGCCCGAGATTCGATCGTCGGTATCCAATACCTAGTTCAATCTCGTTATCGGCAAGTCTCTTTACTCGTTCCGTAATACATCATCTCACAACTAACATATTAGTTGTAATGCTTGCAAGGCTTACGTGATGTGCATTACCGAGAGGGCCCAGAGATACCTCTCCGACAATCGGAGTGACAAATCCTAATCTCGGAATACGCCAACCCAACATCTCCCTTTGGAGACACCTGTAATGCTCCTTTATAATCACCCAGTTACGTTGTGACGTTTGGTAGCACCCAAAGTGTTCCTCCGGCAAACGGGAGTTGCATAATCTCATAGTCATAGGAACATGTATAAGTCATGAAGAAAGCAATAGCAACATACTAAACGATCGGGTGCTAAGCTAATGGAATGGGTCATGTCAATCAGATCATTCAACTAATGATGTGACCTCGTTAATCAAATAACAACACTTTGTTCATGGTTAGGAAACATAACCATCTTTGATTAACGAGCTAGTCAAGTAGAGGCATACTAGTGACACTTTGGTTGTCTATGTATTCACACATGTATTATGTTTCCGGTTAATACAATTCTAGCATGAATAATAAACATTCATCATGAAATAAGGAAATAAATAATAACTTTATTATTGCCTCTAGGGCATATTTCCTCCAGTCTCCCACTTGCACTAGAGTCAATAATCTAGATCACATCACCATGTGATTAACATCGATAGTTCACATCATCATGTGATTAACACCCATAGTTCACATCGTCATGTGACCAACACCCAAAGGGTTTACTAGATTCGGTAATCTAGTTCACATTGCTATGTGATTAACACCCAAAGAGTACTAAGGTGTGATCATGTTTTGCTTGTGAGAGAATCTTAGTCAACGGGCCTGCCAAATTCAGATCCGTATGTATTTTGCAAAATTCTATGTCTACAATGCTCTGCACGGAGCTAGTCTAGCTAATTGCTCCCACTTTCAATATGTATCCAGATTGAGACTTAGAATCATCTGGATCAGTGTCAAAAACTTGCATCGACGTAACCGTTTACGACGAACCCTTTTGTCACGTCCATAATCGAGAAACATATCCTTATTTTACCAAGGATAATTTTGACCGCTGTCCAGTGATCTACTCCTAGATCACTATTGTACTCCCTTGCCAAATCAGTGCAGGGTATACAATAGATCTGGTATACAGCATGACATACTTTATAGAACCTATGGCCAAGGCATAGGGAATGACTTTCATTCTCTTTCTATCTTCTGCCGTGGTCGGGCTTTGAGTCTTACTCAACTTCACACCTTGTAATACAGGCAAGAACTCTTTCTTTGACCGCTCCATTTTGAACTACTTCAAAATCTTGTCAAGGTATGTACTCATTGAAAAAACTTATCAAACGTCTTGATCTATCTCTATAGATCTTGAAGCTCAATATGTAAGCAGCTTCACCGAAGTCTTTCTTTGAAAAATTCCTTTCAAACACTCCTTTATGCTTTACAGAATAATTCTACATTATTTCTGATCAACAATATGTCAATCACATATACCTATCAGAAATGTTGTAGTGCTCCCACTCACTTTTCTTGTAAATACAGGCTTCACCGCAAGTCTGTATAAAACTATATGCTTTGATCAACTCATCAAAGCGTATATTCCAACTCCGAGATGCTTGCACCAGTCCATAGATGGATCGCTGGAGCTTGCACATTTTGTTAGCACCTTTCGGATTTGACAAAACCTTCTAGTTGCATCGTATACAACTCTTCTTTATTAAATCCATTAAGGAATTCAGTTTTGTTTATCCAGTTGCCAGATTTCATAAAATGCGGCAATTGCTAACATGATTCGGACGGACTTAAGCATCGCTACGGGTGAGAAGGTCTCATCGTAGTCAATCCCTTGAACTTGTCGAAAACCTTTTTGCGACAATTCTAGCTTTGTAGATAGTAATACTACTATCAGCGTCTGTCTTCCTCTTGAAGATCCATTTATTTTCTATGGCTTGCCGATCATCGGGTAAATCCATCAAAGTCCATACTTTGTTCTCATACATGGATCATATCTCAGATTTCATGGCCTCAAACCATTTTGCGGAATCTGGGCTCATCATCGCTTCCTCATAGTTCGCAAGTTCGTCATGGTCTAGTAACATGACTTCCAGAACAGGATTACCGTACCACTCTGGTGCGGATCTCACTCTGGTTTACCTACGAGATTCGGTAGTAACTTGATCTGAAGTTTCATGATCATCATCATTAGCTTCCTCACTAATTGGTGTAGGAGTCACAGGAACAAATTTCTATGATGAACTACTTTCCAATAAAGGAGAAGGTACAATTACCTTATCAAGTTTTCTACTTTCCTCCCACTCACTTCTTTCAAGAGAAACTCCTTCTCCAGAAAGTTCCCAAATTTAGCAAAAAATCTTGCCTTCGGATCTGTGATAGAAGGTGTACCCAACAGTAACTTTTGGGTATCCTATGAAGACACATTTCTCCGATTTGAGTTCGAGCTTATCAGGTTGAAGCTTTTTCACATAAGCATCGCAGCCCCAAACTTTCAGAAACGACAAATTTGGTTTCTTGCCAAACCACAGTTCATAAGGCGTCGTCTCAACGGATTTTGATGGTGCCCTATTTAACGTGAATGCAGCTGTCTCTAATGCATAACCCCAAAACGATAGTGGTAGATCGGTAAGATACATCATAGATTGCACTATATCCAATAAAGTACGGTTATGACGTTCGGACACACCATTACATTGTGGTGTTCCAGGTGGCATGAGTAGTGAAACTATTTCACATTGTTTTTAACTGAGGGCCAAACTCGTAACTCAAATACTCTTCTCTACGATCAGATCATAGAAACTTTTATTTTCTTGTCACGATGATTTTCCACTTCACTCTGAAATTCTTTGAACTTTTCAAATGTTTCAGACTTATGTTTCATCAAGTAGATATACCCATTTCTCAAATCATCTGTGAAGTTCAGAAAATAACGATACTTGCCGTGAGCTTTAACACTCATCGGACCGCATACATCAGTATGTATTATTTCCAATAAGTCAGTTGCTCGCTCCGGAGAACGGAGTCTTAGTCATCTTGCCCAAGAGGCATGGTTCGCAAGCATCAAGTGATTCATAATCAAGTGATTCCAAAATCCCATCAGCACGGAGTTTCTTCATGCGCTTTACACCAATATGACCTAAACAGCAGTGCTACAAATAAGTCGCACTATCATTATTAACTTTGCATCTTTTGGTTTCAATATTATGATTATGTGTATCACTACGATCGAGATCCAACGAACTATTTTCATTGGGTGTGTAACCATATAAGGTTTTATTCATGTAAACAGAACAACAATTTATTCTCTTACTTAAATGAATAACCGTATCACAATAAACATGATCAAATCATATTCATGCTTAACGCAAACACCAAATAACACTTATTCAGATTCAACACTAATCCCGAAAGTATAGGGAGTGTGCGATGATGATCATATCAATCTTGGAACCACTTCCAACACACATCGTCACTTTACCCTTAACTAGTCTCTGTTTATTCTGCAACTCCCGTTTCGAGTTACTAATCTTAGCAACTGAACTAGTATCAAATACTGAGGGGTCGCTATAAACACTAGTAAAGTACACATCAATGACATGTATATCAAATATACTTATGTTCACTTTGCCATCCTTCTTATCTGCCAATCACTTGGGGTAGTTCCGCTTCCAGTGACGAGTCCCTTTGCAGTAGAAACACTTAGTCTCAGGCTTAGGACCAGACTTGGGCTTCTTCACCTGAGCAGCAACTTGCTTGTCGTTCTACTTGAAGTTCCCCTTCTTCCCTCTGCCCTTTTCTTGAAACTAGTGGTCTTGTCTACCATCAACACTTGATGTTTTTCTCGATTTCTACCTTCGTCAATTTCCGCATTACGAAGAGCTTGGGAATCGTTTCCGTTATCCCTTGCATATTATAGTTCATCACGAAGTTCTACTAACTTGGTGATGGTGACTAGAGAATTCTGTCAATCACTATCTTATCTGGAAGATTAACTCCCACTTGATTCAAGCGATTGTTGTACTCAGACAATCTGGGCACATGCTCACTAGTTGAGCGATTCTCCTCCATCTTTTAGCTATAGAACTTGTTGGAGACTACATATCTCTCAACTCGGGTATTTGATTGAAATATTAACTTCAACTCCTGGAACATCTCATATGCTCCATGACGTTCAAAACGTCTTTGAAGTCCCGATTCTAAGCCATTTAAGCATGGTGCACTAAAGTATCAAGTAGTCATCATATTGAGCTAGCCAAACGTTCATAACGTCTGCATCTGCTCCTGCAATAGGTCTGTCACCTAGCGGTGCATCAAGGACATAATTATTCTGTGCAGCAATGAGGATAAACCTCAGATCACAGATCCAATCCGCATCATTGCTACTAACATCTTTCAACACAATTTTCTCTAGGAACATATCAAAATAAACACAGGGAAGCAACAACGCGAGCTATTGATTTACAACATAATTTGCAAAATACTACCAGGACTAAGTTCATGATAAATTTAAGTTCAATTAATCATATTACTTAAGAACTCCCACTTAGATAGACATCCCTCTAATCTTCTAAGTGATTACGTGATCCAAATCAACTAAACCATAACCGATCATCACGTGAGATGGAGTAGTTTTCAATGGTGAACATCGTTATGTTGATCATATCTACTATATGATTCACGCTCGACCTTTCGGTCTCCGTGTTCCGAGGCCATATCTGCATATGCTAGGCTCGTCAAGTTTAACCTGAGTATTCTGCGTGTGGAAAACTGGCTTGCACCCATTGTAGATGGACGTAGAGCTTATCACACCCGATCATCACGTGGTGTCTGGGCACGACGAACTTTGGCAACGGTGCATACTCAGGGAGAACACTTCTTGATAATTTAGTGAGAGATCATCTTATAATGCTACCGTCAATCAAAGCAAGATAAGATGCATAAAAGATAAACATCACATGCAATCAATATAAGTGATATGATATGGCCATCATCATCTTGTGCTTGTGATCTCCATCTTCGGAGCACCGTCGTGATCACCATCGTCACCGGCGCGACACCTTGATCTCCATCGTAGCATCGTTGTCATCTCGCCAATCTTATGCTTCCACGACTATCACTACCGCTTAGTAATAAAGTAAAGCATTACATCGCGATTGCATTGCATACAATAAAACGACAACCATAAGGCTCCTGCCAGTTGCCGATAACTCGGTTACAAAACATGATCATCTCATACAATAAAATTCAGCATCATGCCTTGACCATATCACATCACAACATGCCCTGCAAAAACAAGTTAGACGTCCTCTACTTTGTTGTTGCAAGTTTTACGTGGCTGCTACGGGCTTAAGCAAGAACCAATCTCACCTACGCATCAAAACCACAATGATAGTTTGTCAAATAGACTCCGTTTTAACCTTCGCAAGGACCGGGCGTAGCCATACTTGGTTCAACACATAACCAAGAAACCTTCGGAAATCATCTACCTCAACCTTCGAAAAGCATCCGTTATACGAGTTATGGCGATACTCCCGAACTCCCGCCCCAGTACTGGGTGGCGTCGAGGTTATCTCACCAACGAACTGCATAAAAGAGATTTTTGATGTCGGCGTACTAAACTCAGGTATTCCAGAACTGCAACGATAAAATTATGACGACAACACCTCAGAGCTCAACTCCCCGGGACACTTCCACTAAACCCCTGACAGGAGGCACCAAGACAATGTTCTCATCATAAAACCATCGGAACAATTCCAAGATACCCGCGTGATTCCTAAATTTTTTTTAGTGAATTTGAGAAGAGAAGAGTCAAAACTCTACGTTCAGGATGCCTTACCAGAGCGATGAGGAGACTGGGAAGTAAAGAATTCCTAAACTCTCCGATATATAATTCCTAAATGACTCAAAACATTTTTCTAGACACAACTCGGCCGCTAATAACGATCAAGCAATGGGGCTCCTAAGGTCGGGGAAGGCTCTGATACCAACTTGTAACGCCCTCGATGCGACTATATCTCCCACGTGTCGAGGCACGACTTAGAGGCATAATCGCATTGAAGGCATATGTCGCAAGTGAGGTAATCTTCACACAACCCATGTAATATAATAAGGAAAGAGAGATACATAGTTGGCTTACAATCGCCACTTCACACAATTACATGAATAAAGCACTACATCATCCAGATACAATCAAGGTCCAACTACGGAACCAAAATAAAAGAGGAACCCCAAATGCGACAAAGGTCCCCGATCGACCCCAACTGGGCTCCACTACTGATCAACTAGAACGAAACAACACAAAGGACAAGATCTTCATCGAGCTCCTCCTGAGCTTGGTTGCGTCATCTGCACGGACTCATCGGCACCTGCAAGCTGGTTTTGGAAGTATCTGTGAGCCACGGGGACTCAGCAATCTCGCACCCTCGCGATCAAGACTATTTAAGCTTATGGGTAAGGTAAAAGGTATGAGGGTGGAGCTGCAGCAAGCAACTAGCATATATGGTGGCTAACATACGCAAATGAGAGAGAGAAGAGAAGGCAAAGCACGGTCGGTAAAAGTATGATCAAGAAGTGATCCTATAACAACCTACGTCAAGCATAACTCCAACAACCGTGTTCACTTCCCGGACTCCGCCGGAAAGAGGCCATCACGGTTACACACGCGGTTGATTCATTTTAATTAAGGTCAAGTTCAGGTTTTCTACAACCGGACATTAACAAATTCCCATCTGCCCATAACCGCGGGCACGGCTTTCGAAAGTTCAAATCCCTGCAGGGTGTCCCAACTTAGCCCATGACAAGCTCTCACGGTCAACGAAGGAATAGACCTCCACCCGAGACGTTCCGATCAGACTCGGTATCCTGGTACAACAAGACATTTCGACAGGGTAAAACTAAACCAGCAACACCGCCCGAATGTGCCGACAAATCCCGATAGGAGCTGCACATATCTCTTTCTCAGGGCACACCGGATCGTCCAAACTTCCGGTAGGCCAGCCCAGAGTTGCCCCTGGTGGCCACCGGCGGCTGACAAGTTGGACCAACACTCAGAGGAGCACTGGCCCGGGGGGGTAAATAATGATGACCCTTAGGAGCACGACTCCCAAGGGAAAAGAAAAGGCTAGGTGGCAAATGGTAAAACCAATGTTGGGCATTGCTGGAAGAGCTTTACTTAAGGCGAACTGTCAAGGGGTTCCCATTATAGCCCAACCGCGTGAGGAACGCAAAATCCGGGAACATAACACCGATATGATGGAAACTAGGGCGGCAAGAGTGGAACAAAACACCAGGCATAAGGCCGAGCCTTCCACCCCTTACCAAGTATATAGATGCATTAAGATAACATAGAATATAATGATATCCCAACAAGTAAATAAATGTTCCAACAAGGAACGGGCCTCCATCTTCACTGCAACTAGCAACGCTATTAAGAGGGGCTGAGCAAAGCGGTAACATAGCCAATCAACGGGTGCTAGGACAATGGTGGGTTAGAGGTTTGACATGGCAATTTGGGAGGCTTGCAAGCAAGTGGTAGGCATCGTAGCAATGGCATAGCAAAAGAGCGAGCAAACTAGCATAGCAAAGATAGTAGTGATTTCGAGGATATGATCATCTTGCCTGAAATCCCGCAAGGAAGAAGAACGAAGAAGACAAACGAACAAAGTCGAACGGATCCTCACAAACGCGACGTTAACGGAACCAACCCGAAGAAGCAACACCGGAAAGAAGCAAACAATATAGTAAACAACCATCACATAAACATGGCATGATGCACAATCAAGTATGATGCATGTCCGGTTTAAAGAGGCATGGCATGGCAAAATGCACAAGCAATCCTACAAATTAAGTGGAGCTCAATATGCAACGAGTTGCATATTGACGAAACACCACATCAATTATTTAGTTCGATCTCGTTTATGTACCCAACAATATTAAATGTTGTTATCATGGCAAGAGGTGAAGCATGATGAAACTATCTAATCTAGGCAAGTTTAAATGAGGCCGAAAACAACGAACAACAAGTCCGGAAAATCCCCATGTGCAATTTAAGGATTTGGTACTGTTCTGCCCTAAACCATATTTTATAGCTATTAACATGCAAGATGATGCCACCATGTTAAACTAGGCAAAATTCTACCCCATTTACATCTAAAGTTTATTAAATTTGGAGCTATGGTTAATTAGTTATGAATTAAATCATATTAGCATGGCATAAGGAGCAAATTAATGCAAACAACATTTTAAGCATTTCAAATATAGATGAAAGTTGGATATTATTAAACTACACAAAATTCTGAGCAAGTTTCATATATAAACATTTTAATCCGACGCACGGTTGTGGGGTTGTTAAATGCATGATGTTCAAGGGTTTTTCTGCAAAACTGTAAACTCCTGGATAAATGGACAAATTCGCAGCGCACAAAAAAAAACAAATATGGGCTGAATCTGAAACAGGGCAGGCGGTGGGGGCTCTCTCACCACGGGCTTCGGCCCGGTAGAAGGAGGAGGAGGCAGGCCGGCGATGCTGGGTCTCGGATCTGGTTGGCGGCCCAGCAGAGAGGAGGGGCTGGCGCTGGGCCTTGACGTGGCGCTGGGCCGGGTGGAGCTGGGCCGGATCGGGCGAAGGGGAGGCGGCCCGCGCGAGGGGGATCTCGTCCCCGACCTCCCGCCGAGGCCGAGGCGAGCCATGGTGGCGGCGGCAGGGTCCGGTGGTGGCCTGAGGCGGCGGGGCGAGGCGGCACCGGCAGGAATGGACAGATCGGGAACTGGGGAAGCCGGATCCGGTGTCGGGGGTGGCCGGTGGCGCTCGGGGAGACTCCAGATGTGACGAACGATGCCCTGCGGGGCGGTGGCGACTTGAACGAGGTCCGGCGATGGAGGCAGCGAGGCGACGGGCGAAGAGGCGGCGCCGAGTGCGGGCGGCGGCGCGAAGACCTGGCGGTGGCCGGCGACGGGCGTGGGGAACCGCGCCGGCGAGGTGGAGCGCTCCGGTGGGCGATTCCGGCGACCGGAGATGGTGAAGACGACGGACGTGGGCGGCGGTTGTGCGGGGAAACGGCGGCCCGGCTCGGGCCCGGGGAGGGCCGGATCTGGGCTCCTCCGGGCCCCGACGAAGTGGGGCGCGGGGAGGACATGTGGCGGCGTCTGTGTGGAGGAGAGGGGCGGCGGAGCTGACGTGGCTCGCCCCCATTGGTCGGAGGGACGTGGCAGCGGGCGGCGGACATTGTCTGGGCGCGGGGTGGACGCGTCCGGTGGCGCGAGGAGGACGAAGTTAGGGTTCATCCGCGAATTGATCCGAAATTTCGGGGAGGGGTGCTCTTTTATAGGTAGAGGGAGCTAGGAGAGTCCAAATGAGGTGCGGTTTGCGGCCACGCGATCGTGATCGAACGACCGAGATGATGGAGCAGAGTTAGGTGGGGTTTTGGGCCCAAATTGGAGGGGTGTTGGGGCTGCAACACACACGAGGGCCTTCTTCGTCCCTCGGTTAACCGTTGGAGTATCAAACGAAGTCCAAATGATACGAAACTTGACAGGCGGTCTACTGGTAGTAAACCAAGGATGCTTGGCAAGTCTCGGTCCAATCCGGAAATGTTTAATCCCCACACACAAAAGAAAGCTAGAAATTACCACCGGAGGAGAACGAAGCGCCGGAATGCAAAACGGACTACGGGGAAAAATGCTCGGATGCAAGTTTTGAAAACATGATGACATGATAAGATGCAACACGCAAGCACATGACATGGCAACAATAGCGAATAATTGGAGGACACCTGGCACAACGGTCTTGGGGCGTTACAACACTCCACCACTATGAGAGGATCTCGTCCCGAGATCTAGAATGGCACCGGAGGGAAAACGGACGAGAAAGAGAAGCGGTAAAACTAAGTTGCTTCTTTGACAAACGAGTGAAACCAAGAACCTTGCGAGGTTGAACAAATTCGAGAAAAGAATACAACGAAGGTGAACTAGGTCAAAAACACTCCATTAGAAAAGAGGGACAAAGAACATTGCGAAAACCTTGAGGTTTTAAGGAAGATATACATAGAAAACACTTCGGTTAAGGAAGGGGATCAAGGAAGACCAAATTCGGGCAGCCTCCGGTAGAAAAGAGAGGAATTGAATAAGAACTTGATAAGGTGATATAACTTGAAAAGAAGGCACGACACTCCGGTTAAATGAATAAGCAAGGAAGGAACAAGGTCCTGACAAAAAACAAAAGGAAAGGTTGAAGATAGCAACATCACCATGCCTCCGGAACAAAAGAATAGAAGATAGATAATTGAGATAGGGGAATGGAGAAGAAAATGCCAACTTCTGCCACAAAATAGCTTGAGAAGGCATCCTTAGGAGAAGGGTCGAATTGGGAATCCAACAACGAAAAGAGTAAGCTGGCAGTGGGCTTATGGAAGACATCTCAAAATTATGAGGTGAAATTCTTCCACTAACGAAAACAATAAATTGGCTTGATATCAAGAAGGATACGAGAAACTATCGCACCGGGAGAATAAATCAAGAACTTGGATCATTTATAAGCACCATAGATAGCAACAATCCTTAGGGAAGGCTTTAGGTGAAATATAACCCAAGGTAACTCCAATGACGAGATTGAAGGATTTAAAATACCTCATTCTTAATAAGATGTGAATCATGAAACATGAACTCAAATTATCAAGAATGACATAATACCACCTCCAATGATACAAAAGAAAGAATTGCACTCCGGATAGCAAGATGAAGAATACTTGAGCTCACTAGAAATGAATGTTGATGAACATTTTGAGAAGGAATTAAATCCTTGATGAATCATCATGTAGAACCTTCATGAAGAACTCCGGTAACAAAAGGATGATCAAACAGGAAGGAAAGAGAAGTTGAAACACAAGGTGAGCCTTGTAATGATTTAGAAGAATCTCCGTGGTGATATAATTGAAAGAGGTGGAACCTCCGCGGAAAAAAGAGGAAGAGTGCCTTGAAGACATTTGTCAACAATAGTAAAGATGCTGTGAGGACAGGCTAGGAGATGGCATGCCCTCGCAGTATGATGTTTAATAACCATTAAATATAGAATTGGTGAGCTTCCTTATTATTGTCTCTTATCTCTCCCTGTTTAAACTTTAGCATGCAATGAACCGAATCCACTTCGAGTGGGATACAATAGATTAGGAGTTGGAATTGGGAGTCAATTTCATCGAGTCCTTACAGTTTTACGAAGGATTAAAAGAGATGCTATTGCGTGCCACAAACATTGGGAAGTAAAAAGTTCTCTCTTTCAAAGCCGAAGCTTCATCACAGAGATTTTAGTATTTTGGGGCAGACAGCTATGTGGCAAATCTCGGAATTGGATACGAGTGGATAGGAGGCATCAGAGATTTATGCATGAGACTCTACAAAGTAGCCCACAACGAAAATCACCACCCGTATAGAATATTGAGGATTTTGAAATAAAATACCGAGAAAGAGAAGCCATGGCAAGTAAAGGGATTATAGAGGTAAAACAGTCGTCGCATATAATCATATAAAACTTCAAAAATGTAACCTGACAGATTCTTTGAGTTGGCATATTTCTCAGTGCATTACGCAACCGCGAAGGAAGCATCACCCAGCCGTACTTTAGCAAAGACCTTGTTGATAGAGAAAGCCAACTTCGATGCACACTCTTTCCATAACAATATAGTTTTCTCGAGGCTCTCTACAGGTGACCTCATAAGATAGACACGATCCCTTGAGAACTGAATAAGACGTTTTGTGACAATTGACGGGACTCCGGATAAACAAACTAACCCAAGACCTTCCCCTTTGATTTGCTGGGTAGTCTGAAGCTACTTAAAAGTCCGAGAATCTATACTCACTCTAGTCTCCCAATATACTCAAGTTCACGATTAGGAATGGGTTAGGACCGTACAAGACAAAACCAAAACTAGGCTAATGACGATATGCATAGAATGTGAGAGATTGGAGAAAAAATGGAGTGTTAGAAAAGGGAACTTAAAATAAGGAGAAAACATCGTTCTTCGGGTTCTCAAAAAACATTGCTGAAATGTGTGGGAAATGATACCAACGTAGAGAGGTGACACCACCCTGCACCGAAGAAGGGGACATTATGAGTTGGAAAAGTACCCACACTACCCGAGAATGAAGACCTGGGAGATATCAGTCTTCAACGGCCAACGATGAATAAGAGAGAAGATTGATGAAATAACTTGATCGCGAATTGTTACTCTAGACTGTGATGGTTCTAAACTTCCTCCTATCTTCATGTGTGTCCATAATAGCTTTCATCAAAAGAGAGAACATCTTTTGATATAAAATCCCGGAGGAAACATAAGGACAGAGATCCTACAAGAGTCAGAAGCATGTTCTGTAGAATACACCACTAATGCGTCTTAGGCGGGTCTTCTATTTCCATAAAGTGAATGACACACCGAATATACCAATTCGAATTTGTCGACAGAATAGAGTGATGGACCCGAGGAATATAGTGAAGTTCCTAATAGACATAGGGCTACGACATACGCACCCGAATTAGTGATTGCTAATCCCGCTCGAAATAGCATTGAGCGCATAATAGAACGTTATAAGAGTGATGGACAACATTAGCTACATTAGAGTTCGAGGGTAGATATATCTCTGCAGACTCCCGGAAACCAATTAAATACCCGAGAATGTTGCAAGTGAATTTATCTGAGTTGGCCACCGGTAGTCTGTAAATAGACCAAAGCCAAAATTCTTTGAGAAGTGCACAAGATGTAGGATGTTGAGTGTGGATGGATCATTTCAACAGACACGAACAGCCCTTGGACATTAGTATCACCGGAAAAAAAAAGGATGAAAGGATGAATGAATGTGCTAAATCTCAGCAATACCTCAACTGACACACGTATTCAAAAATTTCCTGGTATGATCCATCAACCCGGTGTATATTATGAAAATAGAGAACCATGTGAAGGAGAAGGAATGCGTGATACTGAGAACAGCGTATATCACCACAACAAGGAAATGAGTTATAGCTCTCATTTAAGATATCCCTGGCTGCGTAGCTTTGAAAATGAATAAAACCAAGGGACTAGCGGTGAGGGGCTAATTAGCCAGACCAAGACTCATAAAGCGAACAGCATGATCAAAGAAATCTTTGGTGCCTAGCAAAAGGGAATCATATAGTTTCTCATAAAGGGTAGATTACACTGGCCACAACCTTGGACCCCCGTTGAAAAGCCTGAAGATGGAATAGTTGACCGGGTGTATGTAGTAAATCTTTATAAATACCGAAGAGGACTCTCCGACTATGATCGATAAAAGAAAACCTTGTCCCACCGGCGTAAAAATGGAATAAAATAGCAAATTGCATGAACAGTGATACCATCGGAGATTTTAATAAAGTGAGGGTATTGGTAATGTCAACCTATCGGTGTACAGTATCTGGTGCAGAGACAATTCCTCAAGTTTTTCCTGGAGTCGACTATGTGATATCTCAAAAATTGACCTAATTGAATAATAAGTCCTCCCCACGACTTACCGCATTTTCGTCAATCACGAAAGCTCCAAAAAGCAGAAAAAGGGATGGAATCTCCATTTCTGGTACCCTGTAGATATTCCGCCACGGAAACACAACAGTATGACTAAGCAGCTTGACTCTCTGGTTGATCTCGTGACAAAAGCGTATAAGCCCCTCTCAAGAAAGAGATTTAGAGGGAACCCATTAAATTACTGGTGTGCGCTGAAGATCGATACAATTGCTACATATCCCCTCCATGCGTAACACATACGCTCATCTTGTAATGGCAGTTACTGTACGATGCTAGTATCGAAAAGAGAGCGATCCACTCCCGAGAGTTACGTCCTTTTCACGCTGCCTCCTTCCCGTCCTACAGAGATAACTCTTTATTTAAGATTAACCGGAGACACTGAACTTTCTTATATAACTATTTTCCAGTTCCCGTGAACCTGCTTCTGCACGAGATGAATTAGTGCTGTCAAACACGCACTAGAAGGAATGTTCCGAGGAATCCCACCCAGTCCTTTCATGCATCATACCAAGCATCCCTGTTACCTGGGGCTTATGGATAGTAGTGATCCCTGAAGAGCTGACGTTGATATTCTCACCACTGATCCTATGAGAAGACCCTCGACACCCGAAGTTGTGCTATCGCGTTAATGTGTCCCAGTGAATGAGCACGCGGTGCCTTAGGGGGATACATGTGTAAGCTAAACCTATTCACCCCTTACCAACATGCACTATTAGCAATCTTAACACTGGTGATGCTTAGTATATCTTCGCCCAAATCCTTCTACACCATTTAAAGAAGACACAATCGCAACCTTCCAGGAGGAAGGATCAAATCTATTAACATGCCTACACCCTATGCATCGTGAAGAATGAGGACACTCCACCTGCGTATTACGAGTTATGGCGATACCCCGAACTCGCCCCCACAGTTACTGGAAGCGCACCAACACAGTCAGGCTACCATGGTTCTGAACAGGCGTCACATGTTTATTTCTCCACCTAACCTGAAAAACCAACATGCATATACAAAAGACATTATATCAGTATGTACTCAAATGGCAACGTACCTTAAACATCAAGGTATTTTACCAGAAAAGCGCAGGGTAATGTCAAAAACAATAAATTTGTTGTTGGCTAAGTTGACACCAGACCTCATTACACCCTTACTCCATGTAAGCTACAATGCCTCGCGGGGAAGATGAACACCTTTCCCTAAAAGACAATAATCCTGACAGGATATACTACAAATAGTACACCAAAACTCCATATGTTTACCTTCATCATAAGCAAACACCATCTTACAAATAGGTAAATACTCGCCATTTCCACTAAGAGATACCACAAGGACGTGATCCTAGCATTGTTTATTGTCTCCTCTAGAGAGTGAACATTTATAAGGAACATAGAGAAGAAGGTACCGAAGAAAGCATTCCCACGATTTCGCGAGCGATGATTGCTAACTTGACCGAACAAGAGAGGCAAGACTCGACAATGAGGAGAAATGATAGGGTATAAAGGAATTCCCCTACAACAAGTACTTAAGACCGAAATGCTATTATGTACCTAAAATATGAAGACAGCACTTTCCATAACTTTGATTCTATGCACACCCGAGAACGTGACCCGAACTCGGTATCTCGCCCTTGGATATTAGGTGACGATCCAAGCCCAAATGGTAGGAGTATGCCTAAGGATACTGCGGCGGAAAAGGGGCCTATATAGAATAAGCCAAGCTTTTGTATACCCGGCCCTCCCGCCTCAATCGGACCATACTCATCTCTCCCAACGTGGATACGGACGCAGGTTGCACTTCACGGAAACACTACATAGAAGGCTTGATTATCGTCGAATAAGTTCTGAAGGCACTAATAAGTTGGACAAGCGCGCAACTGGATTCAAGAAGATAATAATATTTTCAGAGCCGGTAAAGTCTAACACAACAATATAGAAGCAAAATAGTATATATAGCATACATGTGTAAGCCGATTGAAAGCAATGTATCGCAAGTGATAATCTTCACACAACCCATGTAATACATAAGGGAAAGAGATACATAGTTGGCTTACAATCGCCACTTCACACAATACATGAATAAAGCATTACATCATCCAATACAATCAAGGTCCGACTACGGAACCAAAATAAAAGAAGAACCCCAAATGCGACAAGGTCCCCGATCGACCCCAACTGGGCTCCACTACTGATCAACTAGAACGAAACAACACAAAGGACAAGATCTTCATCGAGCTCCTCCTGAGCTTGGTTGCGTCATCTGCACGGACTCATCGGCACCTGCAAAGCTGGTTTTGGAAGTATCTGTGACGCTCATAATGCAATCTCGCGATCAAGATAGCTATGGGTAAGGGAAAAGGTACTATACTGCCAAGCCTCCCTCGGAGTCACAAATCCAAGTAGGAACTATTTTGAGGCTGATGAAACAATTGGATTAATATAGGTTCAAAGGCATATTAGCAATTAGCAGGGCATAAGTGGAAAGCGTGATACACATAAGCAAAAAATGCAACACCCCTATCTCTTATGTTATCGTCGCGTCAAGGATATACAGGTTCATTCTCCGCGCTTCATGCAAGCTAGGAGGTATGCGAAGCATGGGCCGATAGAATAAGGTGACTCCGTTATTGTTTTCTAGATAGAAGTAGGAGCAAAGAACCCCTACATGATGTGGATCAGACCTGTTCAAACTGGATTAAATCAAGCCTACCTCCTGTTCTAGTCAAGCAAATAGCTAGTTTATTGGCCTAATATAGATTACGCTAGTCGAGGGTTACTCCCATATAACTCCTACCCCAGTGGTTCCATTTTCCCTCCAGGACTCCCGCTGCGAAAGAATATGTGGCAATCGATATACGGCACTGAACCAACCGACCATGCCACAGGTTTTACCTTCTCGAGGATCATTTTTAATAAGGTCAAAGCGGATTCCAAGCGGATACTTTCTAGGCAACCCCGAGACTCCCATCTGATATATGTCCACTCAAATTCCCAATCCACCGCCTCTGACAACCATCTGATAACCGCCTATGGCTCCCAGGTGTGTCCCGAAAATGGTCTTCATAAATCCCGTACTTATGTGGGGTAAATGTCACCCAACTTTAAAGCCCCAGCTCTTTGCTTAGAGCCAGCTTCCAACCTGTTCCAGATCCATACTTGGAGATGTCTCTGTGTCCGAAGCAAGCAGAACACTACAAACAGCAGATTTCAGTAGGAAACAGACAAGACAGCATATACACTATCCACCTGAGTCGTTCAGCTCCAACTCAACCAAGAACCACAATCTATGGCACTTTATACACATTCTATGAATAAAGATTAACCTAACCCCGTCACCTTAATTATCCATCCGCGAGCTGCGAGTAAAAAATCTCAAAAATACCCGACAAGCGCACACCAGAAATCCAACCCGCAGTCAGTAAAAAATACTTGGCACACACGAATGATACTCGTGATAGGAACTCTAAATTCCCTCTCCACTTTCTGTGTCAATCATAGAAGGTAAGCTATGACTCTCTACCGTTGCTTTCCAGGGATTGTCACACCGTGCAGAATCTGTTCCCGCAAGAATATTCCCAGGTGTTACCACTATACCGACCAACAAGAGAAGCTCTGCCCACTATTGCATACTGCCATTGTTTACCACTTCGCACCAGATGCTCGAGCTATGGACAAGTAATGGGACCAATCACTCCAGTGGTTAGGCACTAACGAAACATAGCGTCCCCGCGGGAGTAGCATAACAATTGCAACTATCCTGATGACCCTAATCCGTCACTGTTACTTTGAAATGATGACCCTAGGAGCGCGACTCCCAAGGGAAAAGAAAAGGCTAGGTGGCAAATGGTAAAACCAATGTTGGGCATTGCTGGAAAAGCTTTACTTAAGGCGAACTGTCAAGGGGTTCCCATAATAGCCCAACCGCGTAAGGAACGCAAAATCCGAGAACATAACACCGATATGACGGAAACTTAGGGCGGCAAGAGTGGAACAAAACACCAGGCATAGGCCGAGCCTTCCACCCCTTACCAAGTATATAGATGCATTAAATAAATGCAATATATAGTGATATCCCAACAAGTAAATAAATATTCCAACAAGGAACGGCCTCCAAATCTTCACCTGCAACTAGCAACGCCTATAAGAGGGGCTGAGCAAAGCGGTAACATAAACCAATCAACGGTTTGCTAGGACATGGTGGGTTAGAGGTTTGACATGCAATTTGGGAGGCTTGACAAGCAAATGGTAGCATCGTAGCAATGGCATAGCAAAAGAGCGAAGCAACTAGCCAAAGCAAGATAAGTTAGTGATTTCGAGGGTATGATCATCTTGCCTGAGATCCCGCAAGGAAGAAGAACGAGTCCATGAAGAAGACAAACGGAACATAGACGAACGGATCCTCACAAACGCGGCGTTCACGGAATCAACCCGAAGGAGCAAACACCGGAAAGGAGCAAACAATCATGGTAAACAACCATCACATAATCATGGCATGATGCACAATCAAGTATGATGCATGTCCGGTTTAAGTTTGCATGGCATGGCAAAGTGCACAAGCACTCCTACAAATTAAGTGGAGCTCAATATGCATTGGGATGCATATTGACAAAACACCACATCAATTATTTAGTTCTCTCTCGTTTATGTACCCAACAATATTAAATGTTGTTAACATGGCAAGAGGTGAAGCATGATGAAAACTATCTAATCTAGGCAAGTTTAAATGAGGCCGGAAACAAACACAACAATCCGGAAAATCCCCATGTGCATATTTTAAGGTTTGGTACTGTTCTGCCCTAAACCATATTTTATAGTTATTAAACATGCAAGATGATGCCACCATGTTAAACTAGGCAAAATTCTACCCCATTTACATATAAAGTTTATTAAATTTGGAGCTACGGTTAATTAGTTATGAATTAAATCATTTTACACATGGCATAGGAGAAATTAATGCAAACAACATTTTAAGCATTTCAAACATAGATGAAAGTTGGATATTATTAATCTACACAAAATTCTGAGCAAGTTTCATATATAAAAACATTTTAATCCGACGCACGGTTGTGGGGTTGTTAAATGCATGATGTTCAAGGGTTTTTCTGCAAAACTGTAAACTCCTGGATAAATGGACAAATTCGTAGCGCACAAAAAAAACAAATATGGGCTGAATCTGAAACAGGGCAGGCAGTGGGGGCTCTCTCACCACGGGCTTCGGCCCGGTAGAAGGAGGAGGAGGCAGGCCGGCGATGCTGGGTCTCGGATCTGGTTGGCGGCCCAGCAGAGAGGAGGGGCTGGCGCTGGGCCTTGACGCGGCGCTGGGCCGGGTGGAGCTGGGCCGGATCGGGCGAAGGGGAGGCGGCCCGCGCGAGGGGGATCTCGTCCCCGACCTCCCGCCGAGGCCGAGGCGAGCCATGGTGGCGGCGGCAGGGTCCGGTTGTGGCCTGAGGCGGCGGGGCGAGGCGACACCGGAAGGAATGGACAGATCGGGAACTGGGGAAGCCGGATCCGGTGTCGTGGGTGGCCGGCGGCGCTCGGGGAGACTCCAGATGTGACGAACGACGCCCTGCGGGGCGGTGGCGGCTTGAACGAGGTCCGGCAATGGAGGCAGCGAGGCGACGGGCGAAGAGGCGGCGCCGAGTGTGGGCGGCGGCGCGAAGACCTGGCGGTGGCCGGCGACGGGCATGGGGAACCGCGCCGGCGAGGCGGAGCGCTCCGGCGGGCGATTCCGGTGACCGGAGATGGTGAAGACGACGGACGTGGGCGGCGGTTGTGCGGGGAAACGGCGGCCCGGCTCGGGCCCGGGGAGGGCCGGATCTGGGCTCCTCCGGGCCCCGACGAAGTGGGGCGCGGGGAGGACATGTGGCGGCATCTGTGTGGAGGAGAGGGGCGGCGGAGCTGACGTGGCTCGCCCCCATTGGTCGAAGGGACGTGGCAGCGGGCGGCGGACATTGTCCGGGCGCGGGGTGGACGCATCCGGTGGCGCGAGGAGGACGAAGTTAGGGTTCATCCGCGAATTGATCCGAAATTTTGGGGAGGGGTGCTCTTTTATAGGTAGAGGGAGCTAGGAGAGTCCAAATGAGGTGCGGTTTGCGGCCACACGATCGTGATCGAACGACCGAGATGATGGAGCAGAGTTAGGTGGGTTTTGGGCCAAAATGGAAGGGTGTTGGGCTGCAACACACACGAGGCCTTCTCGGTCCCTCGGTTAACCATTGGAGTATCAAACGAAGTCCAAATGGTACGAAACTTGACAGGCGGTCTACCGGTAGTAAACCAAGGCCGCTTGGCTAGTCTCGGTCCAATCCGGAAATTTTTAATCCCCACACACAAAAGAAAGGTAGAAAAGACCACCGGAGGAGAACGAAGCGCCGGAATGCAAAACGGACAACGGGGAAAAATGCTCGGATGCAAGTTTTGAAAACATGATGATGCAATGCACATGATGACATGATAAGATGCAACACGCAAGCACATGACATGGCAACAATAGCGAATGACTGGAGGACACCTGGCACAACGGTCTCGGGGCGTTACAGTAACCTTAAGCGTGCGGAACCTATGGGTTCGAGAACAATGTAGACATGACCGAGACACGTCTCCGGTCAATAACCAATAGCGGGACCTAGATGCCCATATTGGCTCCTACATATTCTACGAAGATCTTTATCGGTCAGACTGCATAACAATATACGTTGTTCCCTTTGTCATCGGTATGTTACTTGCCCGAGATTCGATCGTCGGTATCCAATACCTAGTTCAATCTCGTTACCGGCAAGTCTCTTTACTCGTTCCGTAATACATCATCTCACAACTAACATATTAGTTGTAATGCTTGCAAGGCTTATGTGATGTGCATTACCGAGAGGGCCCAGAGATACCTCTCCAACAATCGGAGTGACAAATCCTAATCTCGAAATACGCCAACCCAACAGCTCCCTTTGGAGACACCTGTAATGCTCCTTTATAATCACCCAGTTACGTTGTGACGTTTGGTAGCACCCAAAGTGTTCCTCCGGCAAATGGGAGTTGCATAATCTCATAGTCATAGGAACATGTATAGGTCATGAAGAAAGCAATAGCAACATACTAAACGATCGGGTGCTAAGCTAATGGAATGGGTCATGTCAATCAGATCATTCAACTAATGATGTGACCTCGCTAATCAAATAACAACACTTTGTTCATGGTTAGGAAACATAACCATCTTTGATTAACGAGCTAGTCAAGTAGAGGCATACTAGTGACACTCTGGTTGTCTATGTATTCACACATGTATTATGTTTCCGGTTAATACAATTATAGCATGAATAATAAACATTCATCATGAAATAAGGAAATAAATAATAACTTTATTATTGCCTCTAGGGCATATTTCCTTCACCTTGAGGGTTGGCTCATCACTTTCTTGGCCTTCCAGGCAAGATTGGAGTTCTTGGTTGCTTGAGCAATTGCAAAGGTCTTCTTGGACTTGGTCTCCAAAAGAACATGAGTGGAGAAAGTGGAGACAACTTGAGTCGCGGTCAACTTGTGATAATCTGGACGTTGATGTATCATCATGACCATGGTATGTTTCGTGAGAACCATAGCATCTATAAACTTGTCCTTGATGAAATCATCATTTGCCCAAGTGCACCCAAAGGTTCTCAAGTTGAGAACAAGGGACTTTAGCCTTCGGTAAACCTCTTCCGCGGACTCGCCCTCATTCCTCACAAAGAGATTGACTTCTTGCTTGAGCAAAGCCAATCGAGATATCTGAATTGCTTCATCTCCTTCGAGGGCCTCCTCAAGGCAATCCTAGATTTCCTTGGAGGTCTTGAGAAGAGCAATGGAGTCACTATAGTCTTCGGTCACCGCGGTGCGCAACATGTTGTGGGCAGTTGCATTAAGTTGGTCATCAATCGCTTCTCTTGGAGTGAGATTCATTGGGTCCTTGGGGTTGAATCCATTGACCACAATCCACCAAAGTTGTGTTGAAGCACTGTGAAATACGAGACTCCAATCCAGCTTCCATTTAGCAAACGCATTAGCTTTCAAAGGGGGTGGAGGCCCAACAGGATTAATGCGAGGATGTTGCAAGGGTTGCGGAGAGTAAAAGGGTTCCACAACATTGTACTTGGGAACTTGAGTACGAGCCAAAGATGCAAGAGGTTCTCTCGAGTCATTGTAACGCCCGGGTAATTAAGCTACAGTAATCCCACGTTAACGGTGCCACGTCACCTCGGTTACTGTTGTTAATATCGCGTTGGATCAAAACTTTTCAAAATTTAAATTCAAATTAATGTCAACAATAAATTTTTTCGAAAGTTAAGACAACAATGTTCGGGCAGTGCCTATTATTACGTAGGTAATTATAGTGAAGAGAACCCCCTTTTAGAAAATGCATAGATATTTTAAAATGATTTAAAATAGAAAAGAAAAGAAAATACAAAAAATATAAAAAAGAGAAAGCCCCCCCGGCCCCTTGGGCTTCGGCCCACCAGGCCACAACCGACCGGCCCACCCCGCCTCCCTTATCCTCCCACGACCCAAACCCTAGTGCTCACCACTCCCCACTCCCCCCACTCCTCGCTCTCCCTCCCCGATCCAGATCGGGATTGGGGGCGTTCGACTCCGCCCCCCGCCGCTCGACGCCATCACCTAAAGCCGCCCCCGACGCTGCCGAACCCCGCCGCCTCCTCCCCACCGTCGCTCGTCTCCGTCCTCCTCCTCGCCCCCATTGCCCCGATCCCTACAAGCCCCCCGTGAGCTGCCCCCTTTCCCCCTCTCTGCCCTGCACCGTCTCCCGCGCATGCCCGCGCAGCCATAGCAGCGCCCCGCTTCGGCTCACCTCGGGCACCCCCCTGCGGCTCCTCCTCCCGCGGCCGCGCGCATCCTTGCGTCACGCCCGCGCCTCCCTTCGGCACCCCTGCTCCGCGCCACCGCACGCGCCCGCAACCTCCCTCTCGCGCGCGCCCCACACCGCACTCGCCGCCCACCCACGCGCACCCGCTGCTCCCGCCGCCTCTGCTCACATTGCCGCCTCCTAGCTACGGCCCTGCGTCGGCGCTCGTCGCCGCCCGCCCGTGTGTTCGCCTCGTCGTTGCCGCTCCATCGCCGCGGCCACGCCTTCCCTGTAGCTGCTATTGCCGTTGCCGCTCTGCGACTCCTCCCGTGCTGTGCCCCGCCTCCCCTGACATCTCCTGCGTCCACTCGCCGCCGCCGCCGCTGGCTACCTCGCCGCGGCACCGGCTCGCTGAGCGCGGCCCGGCCCGGCACCCGCGGCCCCCGCCGTCTCGCTCCCCCACCGGCGCGCAGCCCTGGACCCCTGCACTGCTGCTGCCGCTCGACACGGTGGCCGCCGGCGCCCAGCGCCCACCACTCCTCTATCGGCCTGGGTGGGTGCCCAGCGCCCGCTCCTGGCGCCCGCGTGCCTATTCCCGTTAAGGCCCATAGGGCCAATGACAAGTGGGGCCCTGCCCCCAGAACGTTTACAAAAAAAGAATTTAAAAATATACAATTAAATAATTAACTTAATTAATTCTGTTTAAATTAACTAATTAAGTTTAATTAACCTAATAACTAGGTAATCTAATTAACTACTGTTAATTAGTCAAACAGTCGCTGACAGGCGGGACCCACCTGTCAGGTTGACCAGGTCAACGCTCAACTGCTGATGTCATGCTGACGTCAGCGTGCACTGTTCTGGATAATGTTGAATTAAATTAATTAAATAAATGCTAGAATTTATTTATATCTTTTAAAATCAACTAGCAAAAATGCCCGTGCGTTGCAACGGGAGAAAGAAAACTTGACACACCCCGCATGACCTATGCTTGTTGTTGGATTTCCTATTCACCACCATTGCCGATATGGTCACGCTATTCACGTATTCACGAGAAACATGATTAATCCCAATGCGATGAGCTTTATGTGCATTTGGTACAAAAGTGGTTTTGCTATATCATTTATAACCCTTTAGTATTTTGAGTCTTCAATATACCAATTTTTTTATGCATCCATACACAATTTAATAGGTTTAGCTATTATTTCTTATCACTCAAATTTTCAGCTATGTGTATACCCAAACAGGATTGAATTAGCATGGTTCAATTTAGCACTTACCTACACTTAAATCAAATAAATAGGAAATAGTGTATCTGGAACAGAGGAGCGTCACATCAAATGTAAACTCATGTGCAAGTCTGTATTGAACTTTCAGATATGTGACTTGTTGAGATAACAACCAGGTAACTTGAAGATTCTCACCAGAACCCAAGCAAAAAAGAAGAGTATTTGACAGGATTGTCCTTTCATACACAACAATCAGGTGTGTGGTTAAGCTCAAAGTACCGGCAGCTAATAGCTCAAAGTACGCCTTTCCACTCATCTAGCCCTTTCAGAAGAAAAGAGAGACAAGGTTAAATTGAGATGTCTTGTATTGTATTGATGGTTTGGTAGATCCTTTTCCTATGCAATATCACAAACCATATATGATCGCTCTAACTCTGAACTGCAAAGAGAGAGGAGTATGTTTTATCTCTCTCGTTGTTTCTGTCCTCACGAAACCCTTCACTTCTCCTTGTTGCCATCCTCCTCATCAAGTGCCCCCAACTCTTCTTAATTGGCGCAACACAGCAAGCTGGGCACAACAGCGAGAGAGGTTGAGGATTGAATAGGGCTTCACTTCCTAGGTTTTAAGAGAGAGAGAAAGCTTGGACTTGACACAAAATTAGAGCATTGCATTTGAAACGAACATTAGGGCTGGTGTCTCACTTTTGATGCTAGTCATACCATTGACTATAAATCTTCCTGCATCTACATCTTTCCGAAGGATACAATACTGTTGTGATACCTAACAAACAATAAATCAGAAGTTACAATAAATTTCCCGTTCATTATTTACCTTTGCAGACTAAGCTACAATTTCTGGAAGTTCATTAGCCATAACATCACTCAAAGCCTGCAGCCAATTTGCATCCAGAACTACCTGCATAATCAGCATTTTATTATCCAGTTTATGCTAAGAACCTGAGTAGCAGCAGAAAAATGAACCATTGAATGGTTATTTCACAACAATGCTCAAGCCTTAATATCATTCAAAACCTGCGATGAATTTATAACCAGAAGTACCTAGTATTATGCTACCAGCTTATGCTAAGCATCTTGGTAGGAGTAGAAAGAGTAATCATTAAATGGTTATTTCACATGGTTGCTCAAACTGTAAAAGGTCATATTTCTATCAGTTCTGGACCTTCTAGGTGACACCGATAAAATGTAATTTCTCGATCAAGTATGAAGTCTATAATTGTCTATGGAAGAGAACAAAAATGTAATAAAATTTATTATGAGCATGCTATATATTGCTTTTTGCCAGCTCATGACTCAATATGTTCAAACAGCAAAACTTGCGTTATTTTTAATTCAAACCACAATCTTGAGCCAACCTACCAAAATTTATCTTTTTCTTCTTAATTTTATATTTCAACTTATATATTAACTCCATGGCGTATAAATTCCCATGCTAAAGGAAGCATTCCAAGAACCACATCACCTGCACCCAGGTGATTCTCTTTTGAATCAACAACATATAAGAAGCTCGTAGTAGCCGCTTTGGAACATAGTTTATCATCTATGAATAGAAAGTTTGTTAATGGTATAAGAGACTCTAGAATGGTATAAGAGACTCCAGAATGGCTGCTCTGGAAAGTACTAAATGTAGGTTGATGATCAAATAATTAATTAATTAAACATAAAATGATAAGAAGAGAAAACATTGAAAAAGATGTTATTTTAGAAATTACTACCAGGCAGAAAAATCCTATTGTCCATGAATTACAAATAATTCTTATTGTACCATGAGTCGGGCATGAACAAAAATCCACTGCAAAGGACTACAGTAATACTGTAAGAAATTGTAGAAACTGAATTCATCTACTGACGGAGATCCAAAGTATGCAAAAGATGATCATGAGGGAAACAACAATGGAATGAAAATATTAGTAAACATAGACGTGGCAGCTTTTTTGCAAGTCTAATTCTCAAGCCTAAATATTAAGGAATACGGGACTGACTGCATGGACTTGTTTACCACTGTTTATGTCAGGTGACAGCGCCATCCTCCTCGCCACGCTACTGATTGCTAGATGTCCATCTCCTTGTTTTTTTCTCATGTAGGCCAATCCTTTTGTTGTAATGTTTCACATGGCATACCTAGTCCTCTTCCTGAGTTATCATCCTCGCACATCTTCACCTCCGCTGCTTCCCCTCCCCCTCTTATTGTTGTCAACTCATCCACAAAATTGAAAGGAGCAAACCATCAGATTATTTCCCAGAAAAAAGGACGGGTCTTCTTCCCATGGTTGTCCTTCTGCTACACACGCAACTTGGACCCTTGTAGCCCTTGCATTGTGTCATCATCCAAATGTCATGGCAGAAGCGCCTTGTGCTCGCCGGTGTCCTCCTTTGATACTTTCTGCCATGGTAAGGACGCCCAGAACACCGCTGTCAGGGCAGGCAAGGGAGAAGAGGCCGGGTTCTTACCACAGCCACCATTGCGCACCCTTGATGGAGGAGAAAGTGACCTTATGGGGTGAGTGAACGTAGTTCGGCTGGATGAATTTGTCGGTGTCGAGCTTGAGGTCAGACTCGATGAAGTTCTGGCCGAGCTTGTTAGCGCATGTCGAGTACTCCCTCTACAAGTAGCTCATGAAGCGGCATGACCGGGTGGAAGGGATCCGGTGGGGGGGTGCACGGTGGGGTGCTGTATACGGTGGCGATCTGGGGCAGCCGCGAGCAACGCCTAATGCTGGGGGCGACACGAACGAACGGTGGTCGGCCGAAGAATCGTCGAGCTCGGAGCATGGACGGGCGGAGACGTCAACCGGGAAGACTTGCAGCGGCTGTTGGGACCGTGCTAGAGGCGGCGGCGGCATCGCATCTCGTAACCCTAGACAGGGATGGGGGATTGAACCCGAGTGGGATGGGGTTTCAGAATTAGGCATAAACACCCCTGTGTGTTGGAGGTTTGTTTGGTGCCCGGCCGAGCGAGCAAAGGCTTGTGGAGTAGCAAGCATGGGCCGAGGCGGCCCAACGCAGCGATTCCGATTATGTAGCGTTTTTACACCGGGTTGCAGTGGGTAAATATTAGTACCACCCCGCGTATATGTTTTAAATTCAAACTGAAAGCATAAAATCATGGAAAGAAGCGTATTATGACGGTGAACCTGAAGACTCAATCCGTGCTTTATTATTAGGGAGAGATATAAAATAAACCGTAGCTCGGATGGAAAAACTTTGTACATGAAAGTTGCTCAGAACGACAAGACGAATCCGGATACGCAGCCCTTTCGTCCGCCACACATCCCTAGCATAGCGAACATGCAACTTTTCCCCTCCGATTCATCTGTCCGAAAACGTGAAACACCGGGGATATTTTCCCGGATGTTTCCCCCCTTCACCGGTATCACCTCATACCGCGTTAGGGCACCCCTAGCACCGCTACTTGTCATGTCATGCATCGTTATGCATCTGTTTGCATTGAATTCATTGTTTCTTCCCCCTCTTCTCTCTGGTAGACTACGAGGCTGACGCTGCTGCTGGTGCCCCGATCGACTACGCTGTTGACGACCCCTCTTTCTTGCCAGAGCAACCAGGCAAGCCCCCCCTTGATCACCAGATATCGCCTACTCTCTTTCTACTGCTTGCATTAGAGTAGTGTAGAATGTTACTGCTTTCCGTTAATCCTATTCTGATGCATAGCCTGTCATTATTGCTACAACTGTTGATACCTTACCTGCAATCCTAAATGCTTAGTATGCTAGTTTATCATCAGTGGCCCTACATTCTTGTCTGTCTGCCTTGCTATACTACCGGGCCGTGATCACTCGGGAGGTAATCACGGGTATATATTATATACTTTATACATATAAATGTTGTGACTAAAGACGGGTCGACTCATTGAGTACCCGCAAGTGATTCTGATGTTGGGGGTTGAAGGGCAGGTGGTTCCACCCAGGTAGTGGTGGGCCTGGGTTCCCGACGGCCCCCGGCTGTTACTTTGTGGCGAAGCGACAGGGCAGGTTGAGACCACCTAGGAGAGAGGTGGGCCTGACCTTGGTCGGCATTCGCGGTTAGTTCAAAATAACACGCTTAACGAAATCTGGGTATTTGATCTGAGTCTGGCTACTGGCCTATACGCACTAACCAACTACGCGGGAACAGCTATGGGCACTCGACGTCGTGGTATCAGCCGAAGCCTTCGTGACGTCAGCGACTGAGCGGCGCGCGCCGGGTTGGACTGGAACGCCTGCTCTTGTATAAGGGAGGCTAGGTCTGCTCATCGGCCGTGTACGCAACGTGCAGGTGTGCAATGGGCGATGGGCCCAGACCCCTGCGCCATAGGATTTAGACCGGCGTGCTGACCTCTCTGTTGTGCCTAGGTAGGGCTGCGACGTGTTGATCTTCCGAGGCCGGGCATGACCCAGGAAAGTGTGTCTGGACAAAGGGGATCGAGCGTGTTGGGAAATGTGGTGCACCCCTGCAGGGAAGTTAATCTATTCGAATAGCCGTGATCTTCGGTAACAGGACGAGTTGGAGTTGTACCTTGACCTTATGACAACTAGAACCGGATACTTAATAAAATACACCGTTCCAAGTGCCAGATACAACCGGTGATCGCCCTCTCACAGGGCGACGAGGGGAGGATCATTGGTTTGGATTATGCTATGTGATGTTACTTGGTGAACTTACCATCTACTCTCTTCTTCTGCTTCAAGATGGAGGTTACCAGAAGCGTAGTCTTCGATAGGACTAGCTATCCCCCTCTTATTCTGGCATTCTGCAGTTCAGTCCACATATGTTACCCCTTTTCCATATGATACCAATGCATACATATGTAGTGCAGTTCCTTGCTTGCGAGTACTTTGGATGAGTACTCACGGTTGCTTTGCTCCCCCTTTCCCCCTTCCTATACCCGATTGCTGCGACCAGACGTTGGAGTCCCGGAGCCAGACGCCACTATCGATGACGACTGCTACTACTCGGGAGGTGCCTACTACTACGTGCAGGCCGCTGACGACGACCAAGAGTAGTTTAGGAGGATCCCAGGCAGGAGGCCTGCGCCTCTTTCGACCTGTATCCCAGTTTGTGCTAGCTTTCTTAAGGCAAACTTGTTTAACTTATGTCTGTACTCAGATATTGTTGCTTCCGCTGACTCGTCTATGATCGAGCTCTTGTATTCGAGCACTCGAGGCCCCTGGCTTGTAATATGATGCTTGTATGACTTATTTTATTTGTAGAGTTGTGTTGTGATACCTTCCCATGAGTCCCTGGTCTTGATCGTACACGTTTACGTGTATGATTAGTGTATGATTGAATTGAGGCGTCACAAGTTGGTATCAGAGCCGACTGCCTGTAGGAATCCCCCTTCCACACTCCTTGGCCGAAGTTGAGTTTAGACATTACAAAACTTTTTACTAACATGGTTGTGTGCCTTACGGGCCCACGTCGCCATTTGGGTGGTATTAGGATCTTTTACTCCTCGATTCTTACTCTAGGACTCTGAACTCTCTTCTACTCGGGTTAAACGATTTTACTAACTCTAACATTAGGATCCTGTGACCACGTTCACCCCAAAGTTGGATAAGCCCTAGCTATTTCTTAGAGTAGTATATTGAACATTTTCCACACTGTCATTTGACTCCTTTGAAACATCTTTGTTTTCAGATGGAACCCACGAGACAGGTCGTGCGCCACACGACGGCCATTGGTGCCTCAGGATCACCTGCTGTGTTGGTTGAGATGATGACCTATCTGGATTATCGCTGGCACCCTGAGTACACCGTCTACGAGGAGTACCAGGACTTCAACCAGGAGCAGTACCATGCCATCGTCCACCTCTACTCTCGGGAGTATGACTCCACTACCGCGCTGCACACTGCTCATGGTGTTGGAGTGACTATCGACATGGCGGTCCATGATGCTTCTTATGCTGCTCTGACACATCTTCATGGAGAGTATCAGGAGTTGGAAACCTCCCCTTGCAGGCACATTGCTATCTGTTGTGCCTAGGTAGGGCTGCGACGTGTTGATCTTCCGAGGCCAGGCATGACCCAGGAAAGTGTGTCCAGACAAAGGGGATCGAGCGTGTTGGGTGATGACCCACAAGTATAGGGGATCTATCGTAGTCCTTTCGATAAGTAAGAGTGTCGAACCCAACAAGGAGCAGAAGGAAATGGTAAGCGGTTTCCAGCAAGGTATTCTCTGCAAGTACTGAAATAAGTGGTAACAAATAGTTTTGTGATAAGATAATTTGTAATGAGCAACAAGTGACAAAAGTAAATAAGGTACAACAAGGTGGCCCAATACTTTTTGTAGCAAAGGACAAGCCTGGACAAACTCTTATATGATGTAAAGCGCTCCCGAGGACACATGGGAATATCGTCAAGCTAGTTTTCATCACGTTCATATGATTCGCGTTCGGTACTTTGATAATTTGGTATGTGGGTGGACCGGTGCTTGGGTGCTTCCCTTACTTGGACAAGCATCCCACTTATGATTAACCTCTATTGCAAGAATCCGCAAATACAACAAAAGTATTAAGGTAAACCTAACCATAGCATGAGTCGGAGAGGTATCTCTGGGCCCTCTCGGTAATGTACATCACTATAAGCCTTGCAAGCAATGTAGCTAATGAGTTAGTTACGGGATGTAGCATTACGGAACGAGTAAAGAGACTTGCTGGTAACGAGATTGAACTAGGTATTGGGATACCGACGATCAAATCTCAGACAAGTAACATACCGATGACAAAGGGAACAACATATCCCGTTATGTGGTTTGACCGATAAAGATCTTCGTAGAATATGTAGGAACCAATATGAGCATCCAGGTTCCACTATTGGTTATTGACCGGAGACATGTCTCGGTCATGTCTACATAGTTCTCGAACCCGTAGGGTCCGCACTCTTAACGTTCGGTGACGATCGATATTACGAGTTTATGTGTTTTGATGTACCGAAGGTAGTTCGGAGTCCCGGATTTGATCACGGACA
Organism: Triticum urartu; assembly: GCF_003073215.2. Taxonomy (NCBI): domain Eukaryota; kingdom Viridiplantae; phylum Streptophyta; class Magnoliopsida; order Poales; family Poaceae; genus Triticum; species Triticum urartu. Next base: position 651,673,993 of record NC_053024.1, on the reverse strand, counting down.
TAACGAGGAGTCTCGAAATGGTCAAGATGTAAAGATCGATATATTGGAAGCCTATGTTTGGACATCGGAATGGTTCCGGGTGAAAACGGGAGTATACCGGAGCACCGGGAGGTTACCGAAACCCCCCGGGAGGTATATGGGCCTTATTGGGCCTTAGTGGGAGAGAGGGGAAATGAGCAAAGGAGAGGGCGCCCCCCAAGACCAATCCGAATTAGGAGGGGGGCGTCCCCCTTTCCTTCCTCCTCCCTCCTCCTTCCTTCTCTCCTAAATCCAACAAGGCAAGGGGGGATCCTACTCCCACCGGGAGTAGGACTCCCCTTGGGGCGCGCCTAGGAGGCCGGCCCCCTCCCCCTCCTCCACTCCTTTATATATGGGGGAGGGGGGCACCCCATAGACACACAAGTTGATCATTGATCTTTAGCCGTGTGCGGTGCCCCCTCCACCATAATCCACCTCGGTAATATCGTGGCGATGCTTAGGCGAAGCCTTGTTCCGGTAGCAGCATCATCACCGTCATCACACCGTCGTGCTGACGAAGCTCTGCCTCGAAGCTCTACTGGATCGTGAGTTCGCAGGACGCCACCGAGCCGAATGTTTGCAGATCGCGAAGGTGCTGTATCTTCAGTAGTAGATCGGTCGATCGTGAAGACGTACGACTACATCAACCGCGTTGTCATAACGCTTTCGCTTATGGTCTACGAGGTTACGTAGATGATACTCTCCCCTCTCATTGCTATGCATCACCATGATCTTGCGTGTGCATAGGAGTTTTTTTGAAATTATTGTGTTCCCCAACAGTGGCATCCGAGCCAGGTTTATGCGTAGATGTTATATGCACGAGTAGAACACAAAGGAGTTGTGGGTGTGGGTATATACATATTGCTTGCCATCACTAGTTGATTCTTGATTCAGCGGCATTGTTGGATGAAGCGGCCAGACCGACATTACGCGTACGCTTACGCAAGACTGGTTCTACCGACGTGCTTTGCGCACAGGTGGCTAGTGGGTGTCTGTTTCTCCAGCTTTAGTTGAATCGGATTCAATGAACATGGTTCATTCTGAAGATCAAAAAGCAATTACTATACCGCGTTGTGGTCTTTGATGCGTAGGTAAGAACGGTTCTTGCTCAGCTCGTAGCAGCCACGTAAAACTTGCAACAACAAAGTAGAGGACGTCTAACTTGTTTTTGTAGGGCATTTTGTGATGTGATATGGTCAAGACATGATGCTAAATTTTATTGTATGAGATGATCATGTTTTGTAACACAGTTATCGGCAACTGGTAGGAGCCATATGGTTGTCGCTTTATTGTATGAAATGCAATCGCCATGTAATTGCTTTACTTTATCACTAAGCGGTAGCGATAGTCATCGAAGCAATAGTTGGCGAGACGACAATGATGCTTCGATGGAGATCAAGGGCACAAGATGATGATGGCCATATCATATCACTTAAATTGATTGCATGTGATGTTTATCCTCTATGCATCTTATTTTGCTTAGTTCGGTGGTAGCATTACAAGACGATCTCTCACTAAATTTCAAGGTATAAGTGTTCTCTCTGAGTATGCACCGTTGCTACAGTTCGTCGTGCTGAGACACCACGTGATGATCGGGTGTGATAAGCTCTATGTTCACATACAACGGGTGCAAGCCAGTTTTGCACATGTGGAATACTCGGGTTAAACTTGACGAGCCTAGCATATGCAGATATGGCCTCGGAACACTGGAGACTGAAAGGTCGAGCATGAATCATATAGTAGATATGATCAACATAGTGATGTTCACCATTGAAAACTACTCCATCTCATGTGATGATCGGACATGGTTTAGTTGATATGGATCACGTGATCACTTAGATGATTAGAGAGATGACCATCTAAGTGGGAGTTCTTAAGTAATTTGATTAATTGAACTTTAATTTATCATGAACTTAGTACCTGGTAGTATTTTGCATGTCTATGTTGTTGTAGATAGATGGCCCGTGCTGTTGTTCCGTTGAATTTTAATGCGTTCCCAGAGAAAGCTAAGTTGAAAGATGATGGTAGCAACTACACGGACTGGGTCCATAACTTGAGGATTATCCTCATTGCTGCACAAAAGAATTACATCCTGGAAGCATACATCCTGGAAGCACCGCTAGGTGACAAACCCGCTGCAGGAGCAACGCTAGATGTTATGAACACCTGGCAGAGCAAAGCTGATGACTACTCAATAATTCAGTGTGCCATGCTTTACGGCTTAGAACCGAGACTTCAACGACATTTTGAACGTCATGGAGCATATGAGATGTTCCAGGAGTTGAAGTTAATATTTCAAGCAAATGCCCGGATTGAGAGATATGAAGTCTCCAATAAGTTCTACAGCTGCAAGATGGAGGAGAATAGTTCTGTCAGTGAACATATACTCAGAATGTCTAGGTATCACAACCACTTGACTCAACTGGGAGTTAATCTTCCTGATGATAGTGTCATTGACAGAGTTCTTCAATCACTACCACCAAGCTACAAGAGCTTCGTGATGAACTATAATATGCAAGGGATGGATAAGACGATTCCTGAGCTCTTCGCAATGCTAAAGGCTATGGAGGTAGAAATCAAGAAGGAGCATCAAGTGTTGATGGTGAACAAGACCACCAGTTTCAAGAAAAAGGGTAAAGGGAAGAAGGGGAACTTCAAGAAGAATAACAAGCCAGTTGCTGCTCAAATGAAGAAACCCAAGTCTGGACCTAAGCCTGAGACTGAGTGCTTCTAGTGCAAAGGAACTGGTCACTGGAAGCGGAATTGCCCCAAGTATTTGGCGGTGAAGAAGGATGGCAAAGTGAAAGGTATATTTGATATACATGTTACTGATGTGTACCTTACTAATGCTCGCAGTAGTGCCTGGGTATTTGATACTGGTCCAGTTGCTAACATTTGCAACTCGAAACCGGGGCTACGGATTAAGCGAAGATTGGCTAAGGACGAGGTGACAATGCGCGTGGGAAATGGTTCCAAAGTCGATGTGATCGCCGTCGGCACGCTACCTCTACATCTACCTCCAGGATTAGCTTTAGACCTAAATAATTGTTATTTGGTGCCAGCGTTGAGCATGAACATTATATCTGGATCTTGTTTGATGCGATACGGTTATTCATTTAAATCAGAGAATAATGGTTGTTCTATTTATATGAGTAATATCTTTTATGGTCATGCACCCTTGATGAGTGGTCTATTTTTTACTAAATCTTGATAGTAGTGATACACATGTTCATAGTATTGAAGCCAAAAGATGCAGAGTTGATAATGATAGTGCAACTTATTTGTGGCACTGCCGTTTAGGTCATATTGGTGTAAAGCGCATGAAGAAACTCCATTCTGATGGACTTCTGGAACCACTTGATTATGAATCACTTGGTAATTGCGAACCATGCCTCATGGGCAAGATGACTAAAACTCCATTCTCCGGAACAATGGAGCGAGCAACAGAGTTATTGGAAATCATACATACTAATGTATGTGGTCCAATGAACATTGAAGCTCATGACGGATATCGTTATTTTCTCACCTTCACAGATGATTTGAGCAGATATGGGTATATCTACCTGATGAAACATAAGTCTGAAACATTTGAAAAGTTCAAAGAATTTCAGAGTGAAGTGGAAAATCATCGTAACAAGAAAATCAAGTTTCTACGATCTGATCATGGAGGCGAATATTTGAGTTATGAGTTTGGACTTCACTTGAAACAATGCGGAATAGCTTCGCAACTCACGCCACTTGGAACACCACTGTGTAATGGTGTGTCCGAACGTCGTAATCGTACTTTAGTAGATATGGTGCGATCTATGATGTCTCTCACTGATTTACCGCTATCATTTTGGGGTTACGCTTTAGAGACAACTGCATTCACATTAAATAGGGCACCATCTAAATCCATCGAGACGACACCTTATGAACTGTGGTTTGGCAAGAAACCCAAGTTGTCGTTTCTTAAAGTTTGGGGTTGCGATGCTTATGTGAAAAAACTTCTCTCGAACCCAAATCGGAGAAATGTGTTTTCATAGGATACCCAAAGGAGACTGTTAGGTACACCTTCTATCACAGACCCAAAGGCAAGATATTCGTTCCTAAGAATGGATCCTTTCTAGAGAAGGAGTTTCTCTCGAAAGAAGTGAGTGGGAGGAAAGTAGAACTTGACGAGGTAATTGTACCTTCTCCCTTATTGGAAAGTAGTTCATCACTAAAATCAGTTCCAGTAATTCCTACACCAGTGAGTGAGGAAGCTAATGATGATGATCATGAAACTTCTGATCAAGTTACTACCGAACATCGTAGGTCAACCAAAGTAAGATCCGCACCAGAGTGGTACGGTAATCCTGTTCTGGAAGTCATGTTACTTGACCATGACGAACCTACGAACTATGAGGAAGTGATGATGAACCCAGATTCCGCAAAATGGCTTGAAGCCATGAAATCTGAGATGGGATCCATGTATGAGAACAAAGTGTGGACTTTGGTTGACTTGTCCGATGATCGGCATGCCATATAAAATAAATGGATCTTCAAGAAGAAGACTGACGCTGACGGTAATGTTACTGTCTACAAAGCTCGACTTGTTGCGTAAGGTTTTCGACAAGTTCAAGGAGTTGACTATGATGAGACCTTATCACCCGTAGCAATTCTTAAGTCTGTCTGAATCATGGTAGCAATTTCCGCATTTTATGATTGTGAAATTTGGCAAATGGATGTCAAAACTGCATTCCTTAATGGATACCTTAAAGAAGAGTTGTATATGATGCAACCAGAAGGTGCTAACAAAGTGTGCAAGCTCCAGCGATCCATTTATGGACTGGTGCAATCCTCTTGGAGTTGGAATATACGCTTTGATAGTGTGATCAAAGCATATGGTTTTATACAGACTTTTGGAGAAGCCTATATTTACAAGAAAGTGAGTGGGAGCTCCGTAGCATTTCTGATATTATATGTAGATGACATATTTTTGATCAGAAATGATACTGAATTTCTGAATAGCATAAAAGGATACTTGAATAAGAATTTTTCAATGAAAGACCTCGGTGAAGCTGCTTATATATTGGGCATCAAGATCTATAGAGATAGATCAAGACGCTTGATTGGACTTTCACAAAGCACATACCTTGATAAAGTTTTGAAGAAGTTCAAAATGGACCAGGCAAAGAAAGATTTCTTGCCTATATTACAAGGTGTGAAGTTGAGTCAGACTCAATGCCCGACCACTGCAGAAGATAGAGAGAAAATGAAAGGTGTTCCCTATGCTTCAGCCATAGGCCCTATCATGTATGCAATGCTGTGTACCAAACCTGATGTGTGCCTTGCTATAAGTTTAGCAGGGAGGTACCAAAGTAATCCAGGAGTGGATCACTTGACAGCGGTCAAGAACATCCTGAAATACCTGAAAAGGACTAAGGATATGTTTCTCGTATATGGAGGTGACAAAGATCTCGTCGTAAACGGTTACGTCGATGCAAGCTTTGACACTGATCCGGATGACTCTAAGTCACAAACCAGATACGTGTTTTTATTAAATGGTGGAGCTGTCAGTTGGTGCAGTTCCAAGCGGAGCGTCGTGGCGGGATCTACATGTGAAGCGGAATACATAGCTGCTTCAGAAGCAGCAAATGAAGGAGTCTGGATGAAGGAGTTCATATCCGATCTAGGTGTCATACCTAGTGCATCGGGTCCAATGAAAATCTTTTGTGACAATACTGGTGCAATTGCCTTGGCAAAGGAATCCAGATTTCACAAGAGAACCAAGCACATCAAGAGACACTTCAATTCCATCCACGATCAAGTCAAGGAGGGAGACATAGAGATTTGCAAGATACAAACGGATCTGAAAGTTGTAGACCCATTGAAAAAACCCCTCTCACGAGCAAAACATGATCAGCACCAAGACTCCATGGGTGTTAGAATCATTACAATGTAATCTAGATTATTGACTCTAGCGCAAATGGGAGACTGGAGGAAATATGCCTTAGAGGCAATAATAAAGTTGTTATTTATATTTCCTTATATCATGATAAATGTTTATTATTCATGCTAGAATTGTATTAACCGGAAACTTAGTACATGTGTGAATACATAGACAAACAAAGTGTCACTAGTTTGCCTCTACTTGACTAACTTGTTGAATCAATGATGGTTATGTTTCCTGACCATAGACATGAGTTTTCATTTGATTAACGGGATCACATCATTAGAGAATGATGTGATTGACTTGACCCACCCGTTAGCTTAGCACGATGATCGTTTAGTTTGTTGCTATTGCTTTCTCCATAACTATACATGTTCCTATGACTATGAGATCATGCAACTACCGAATACCGGAGGAACACTTTGTGTGCTACCAGACGTCACAACGTAAATGGGTGATTATAAATGTGCTCTATAGGTGTCTCCGATGGTATTTGTTGAGTTGGCATGGATCAAGATTAGGATTTGTCACTCCGATTGTCGGAGAGGTATCTCTGGGCCCTCTCGGTAATGTACATCACTATAAGCCTTGCAAGCAATGTAGCTAATGAGTTAGTTATGAGATGTAGCATTACAGAACGAGTAAAGAGACTTGCCGGTAATGAAATTGAACTAGGTATTGGGATACCGATGATCGAATCTCGGGCAAGTAACATACCGATGACAAAGGGAACAACGTATACCGTTATGCGATTTGACCGATAAAGATCTTCGTAGAATATGTCGGAACCAATATGAGCATTCAGGTTCCACTATTGGTTATTGACAAGAGACATGTCCCAGTCATGTCTACATAGTTCTCGAACCCGTAGGTTCCGCACGCTTAACGTTCGGTGACGATCGGTATTACGAGTTTATGTGTTTTGATGTACCGAAGGTAGTTCGGAGTCCCGGATTTGATCACGAACATAACGAGGAGTCTCGAAATGGCCGAGACGTAAAGATCGATATATTGGAAGCCTATGTTTGGACATCGAAATGGTTCCGGGTGAAAACGGGAGTATACGGGAGCACCGGGAGGTTACCGGAACCCCCAGGGAGGTATATGGGACTTATTGGGCCTTAGTGGGAGAGAGGGAAAAGGAGCAAAGGAGAGGGCGCGCCCCCCAAGCCCAATCTGAATTGGGAGGGGGGCCGCCCCCCCCCTTTCCTTCCTCCTCCCTCTTCCTTCCTTCTCTCCTAAATCCAACAAGGCAAGGGGGGATCCTACTCCCGGTGGGAGTAGGAATCCCCTTGGGGCGTGCCTAGGAGGCCGGCCCCCTCCCCCTCCTCCACTCCATTATATACAGGGGAGGGGGCACCCCATAGGCACACAAGTTGATCATTGATCTTTAGCCGTGTGCGGTGCCCCCCTCCACCATAATCCACCTCGGTAATATCGTAGCGGTACTTAGGCGAAGCCCTGTTCCGGTAGCAGCAGCATCACCGTCATCATGTCGTCGTGCTGACGAAGCTCTCCCTTGAAGCTCTACTGGATCATGAGTTCACGGGACGTCACCGAGCCGAACATGTGCAGATCACGGTGGTGTCGTATCTTCGGTACTAGATCGGTCGATCGTGAAGACGTACGACTACATCAACCGCGTTGTCATAACGCTCCCGCTTACGGTCTACGAGGGTACGTAGATGATACTCTCCCCTCTCGTTGCTATGCATTGATACGTCCATTTTGCATCATGCTTTTATATCGATATTTATTGCATTATGGGCTGTTATTACACATTATGTCACCATACTTATGCCTATTCTATCTTATTTTACAAGGTTTACATAAAGAGGGAGAATGCCGGCAGCTGGGATTCTGGGATGGAAAAGGATCAAATATTAGAGACCTATTCTGCACAGCTCCAAAAGTCCTGAAACTTCACGGAAGTTATTTTCAGAATATATAAAAAATACTGAGCGCAAGAAGTACCAGGGGGGGCCACTGACTAGCCACGAGGGTGGGGGCGTGCCCTACCCCCTGGGCGCGCCCCCTGTCTCATGGGCCCCCTGGTGGCCCTCCGATGCCCATCTTCTGCTATATGGAGTCTTTCGTTGAGGAAAAAAAATCATAAGCAAGCTTTCGGGACGAGACTCCGCCGCCACGAGGCGGAACCTTGGCGGAACCAATCTAGCGCTCTGGTGGAGCTGTTCTGCCAGGGAAACTTCCCTCCGGGAGGGGGAAATCATCGCCATTGTCATCACCAACGCTCCTCTCATCGGGAGGGGGCCAATCATCATCAACATCTTCACCAGCACCATCTCCTCTCAAACCCTAGTTCATTCATTGTATCCAATTCTTGTCTCTAAGTCTGGGATTGGTACCTGTAGGTTGCTAGTAGTGTTGATTACTCCTTGTAGTTGATGCTAGTTGGTTTATTTGGTGGAAGATCATGTGTTCAGATCCTATATGCATATTAATACCCCTCTGATTATGAACATGAATATACTTTGTGAGTAGTTATGTTAGTTCCTGAGGACATGGGAGAAGTCTTCTATTAGTAGTCATGTGAATTTGGTATTCGTTCGATATTTTGATGAGATGTATGTTGTCTCTCCTCTAGTGGTGTTATGTGAACATCGACTACATGACACTTCACCATTATTTGGGCCTAGAGGAAGGCATTGAGAAGTAATAAGTAGATGATGGATTGCTAGAGTGACAGAAGCTTAAACCCTAGTTTATGCGTTGCTTCGTAAGGGGTTGATTTGGATCCATATGTTTCATGCTATGGTTAGGTTTACCTTAATACTTTTGTTGTAGTTCCGGATGCTTGCAATAGAGGTTAATCATAAGTGGGATGCTTGTCCAAGCAAGGACAGTACCCAAGCACCGGTCCACCCACATACCAAATTATCAAAGTACCGAACGCGAATCATATGAACATGATGAAAACTAGCTTTACGATAATTCCCATGTGTCCTCGGGAGCACTTTTCTCTATATAGGAGTTTGTCCAGGCTTGTCCTTTGCTACAAAAAGGATTGGGCCACCTTGCTGCACTTTATTTACTTTTGTTACTTGTTGCTCATTACAAATTATCTTATCACAAAACTATCTATTACCTATAATTTCAGTGCTTGCAGAGAATACCTTGCTGAAAACCGCTTATCATTTCCTTCCGCTCCTCGTTGGGTTCGACACTCTTACTTATCGAAAGGACTACGATAGATCCCATATACTTATGGGTCATCATGCATCACCAGGATCTTGCGTGTGCGTAGGAATATTTTTGAAATTACTGCGTTCCCCAACAAATATTCACCCAAGTCCCTAATTCAGTTTCCATTTTCCAGAGCCATTTAGCTAACAAGGCTTTATTCATGATTTCTAAATTAATGATTACAAGCCCCCCTTGTTATTTTGGTAGGCAGCATGTTTTCCAGTTAACCAAATGATATTTTTTTCTTATTTTCATGTTCTTGCCACAGAGGTCTGGCTTTGAAGAAGTATGCTTTTTTCCTGACTCCAACAGGTAAGGGATAAAAGGACATCATGAAAAGAGGAATGTTGGTAAGGCAGGCTTGAACTAGAGTTACTCTCCTAGCCATGTTTAATAACCTACCTTGCCAGCATGCACATCTTTTTTCAATTTTTTCTGTAACTTCCTTCCAGAATTTATTTCCCGGTCTAATATCATCCACTAGTAGTCCTAGATACTTAACGGGTATTTTTCCCACCTCACATGTAAAGATTTATTGAGATATATATATATATCGGTCTTGTTTACAACCTCTCTAAATAAGGAAATTTCACTCTTGTGAAAGTTTATGGTCAGCCCAGACATTTGCTTAAAAGTTGTTAGAATGAATTTTAAATTCTTTGCATTTTCCTCATCATCTTGTAGAAGGAAAACTGTGTCATCTGCATATTGTAGCATATGGACTTCACAGTTATTATATTCTGAGAGCACCCCTTCACAAATCCCTCCTGCATGGCTTTTTCTAAGATTATAGCCAATGCATCAGCAGCTATGCCAAATAGTAGGGGTGACAGGGAATCTCCCTGTCTCAGCCCTTTGAAAGTTTTAAAATATGGTCCAATAATATCATTTACTTGAATCCCTACATGTCCCCCACCATGGTGTGCATTACCAAGTCACACCACTGATCAGGGAAGTTTTTTAGCTTCATCATCTTATACACAAAAGGCCATTTGATTTTATCATATGCCTTTTCAAAATCTACATTGAATAGCAGACCACTCTGTTTCTTTTTATGCATTGTATTCAAGGCTTCATGCAACACCACAACCCCTTCCATAATATATCTCCCTTTTATGAATGTTGTCTGGTTTGGAGAAATTATTGGTCTAGTAAACTTGCTGAGTCTATTCATTAATACCTTTGTTATTATTTTGAAACTCACATTAAGTAAGCATATTGGTCTGAATTTCTGTATTTTTTAGCATCTTTAACCTTGGGAACCAATGTAATAATTCCATAATTCAGCCTGGAGATGTCCAGATTTCCAGAATGGAAATCATCAAGCAAGCCCTTAAGATCCCATTTAATTAATCCCCAGAAATTTTGGTAAAATTCTACAGGCAGACCATCTGGACCAGGGCTTTTATTTTTCTCCATATTTAAAACCACCTCCTGTAGCTCTTGCATACTAAAGGGTTCAATTAGAGTTCTAGCTTGTTCTTCTGAGATACCAGGAGCATCTTGAATGTTTAAGTCACAGTAGAATTTTCAGGTTGACCAAATAGGTCTCTATAGAAGTCTGTGATGTACTTAACCAATTCCTCATCCCCTTCAATCTCCCCCTCAGCCTGGCTTAGGGAGGATATTCTATTTTTCCTTCTCCTCCCATTCACCTTAGCATGGTAAGATTTAGTGTTATTATCCTCATCTTTGATCTCTCTATCTTTGTATATTTGTAGCCATTTTATTTCGTCTTGTTTCACCAGTCTCCCTAATTGAGCTCTCAATTCTTTTTGCTCATTTCTATCACAGGTAGATAATCCCAGTACCTCTGCTCTTTTATTAGTCTCATCTAATTTGGATAAGATTTCTTTCTTATTTTCCTATATAGTGCATCTGAGTTCAGAATCCATCCTCTTGCCTTTTGTCTAAAGGTTCTTAATTTCTTTTGCCATCTCTCTATGTTATTTACAACAATCTAGACATCCCACACTTTATGAACAAATTCCTTGAATCCTTCTTTAAGCATCCAGGAATTTTCAAATCTAAATATTGGGGTAGCATTTATATTTTCCCCAGAATCCACTATCAGTGTTGTATGATCAGATAACTCTCTCTCTCTAAAGCCTGAACTGTTGTTAAAGGATAATGTTCTTCCAAATCAGAGCAAATAAGCATCCTATTTAGTTTTTCATAAATAGGATCACTCTAATTATTAGCCCAAGTGTATTTTCTCCCTCACAGGTGTCGGTGTCAAAACTGGCAGATCTCGGGGTAGGGGGTCCCGAGCTCTGGATTCTCGGATCAATGGTAACAGGAACGAAGGAGACGATGTTTTACCCAGGTTCGGGCCCTCTTAATGGAGGTAAAACCCTACATCATGCTCTTGTTTATATTGATGGAGTATCAAGTACAGAGTTGATCTACCTCGAGATCATATGTTGTGGTCGAAAACCTGAGGGTATGATGAATAATGTCATAATAATCTAGCGACTAGCCTGGCCTCAGCTTATATAATGTACCGGAGGCCTAGGATAACAAGAGTCCTGGTCGAATACGTTGGTGGAGAGGAGTCCTTATCTTGATCATCAAGTCTTGTGGAATCTTCCTCGCGTGCAACATGGGCTGACCGAAGTGGCCCATGAGTGAACCGCCATGGGGGTCCTCGGACCGATCCAGCTGGTCGGGAGACGACATGGTGAGTACCCCCTAGTCAGGGACACCATCAGTAGCCCCCTAAACCGGTCTTCAAGTTGGGGACACCCCTCGATTCTTCCGAACTGTTCTCCATCTTCGGTCGTCGGTCTTGAAAACTGGTTCAACAAATCTTCTTATCTTTGATCTTGAGGATCGCCGAAGTAAATTCAAAGAGTTTACACGTTGGGTATCCTGAGGAGCTCCTTTAAGTTATCGGCCGTTATCAATGCCTTGTTATTTTTACGCCCACCTCGGGTTTGAAGTGTTTCCCGTGCAGCGGTGTCCTCTCGCGTCCGAGCTCCAATGCCGGACTGCATTCAAGGTATCTTTTGCAACCGAGCACCAACGCCGGACCGCTTCCGAGCTTCAAAGCCGGAATGTATCCGAGCTCCAACGCTGGACTGTATCCGAGGTGTCATAGATTACCTTGGTCTTGAAAAAGTTTTAGCCGAGCTTAATGTCAGAAATGCCCTCTAAGGAGCTAGCCACTTGCATCCGAGCTATATACCGAACTACTTCCAAGGTGGCTCAGCACCTCGGTCATGGGCTGATTGTTTGCAGATTTTATTTTCGATGCATATAAATTTATTTGCTAACGAGATGTATGGCCAGTAGCCCTCAAGGTGTCTGTCGGCCTAAAATCTGAGATGCACCTGAAGGAAAATATGAAACCATTGATCCTAGTAGCTTCTGAGACTCAGGTCATGAAATCGGCCCGAGGATCAACTCCTAGCTCGGCAACATACATAGGAAAAGAAATGCAGTGTAATATATTAGAGGTAATAGTGATCGGTAGACGGGCCCTTGAGAGAGGGTTTTGAGAAGTCGCCGTAATATATTAGCTTGATGCCGGATAAGTCCCAGATGGTACTTATTGTTGTCCGAAGACGCGTTTGCCCATAGTTCGGTCCAGCCGAACACTGAGCACTTTGAATTTTCTACATTGAATAGGCAATGTAGTAGCCCCCGAGACACTGGTCGGGTGGCAACACTAGATCAGGGGATCGATACGCCTCTTTTAATATTAGTGAATGATAAGCCCGAAGCCCAGTAGCCCCCGAGCCTTAATGTGGGCATGGGTGGCCGAATTAAGGATCGATATCCAGAGTAAAATCACAAATTATGTGTAATGATTCTACGTATCCAAGTACTTTACATCATTAATGCTCGGATCCGCATTGTACAAAACTTTGTTGACCGACCATCGGCTTCAACCTCCTCGGCCAGAAGCCGGGGAGTGTTTGTCCTACTTTATAAAGCCGTTATAAGGGCAAAGATTTATGGAAAACAAGGCAATCCGGCCATACGGTTTTACAAACAAAGGTACGCAGAGAGATATGAAACATCTTCCAAAGAAAATAATCCCGCTATCGTCTTTGGGTTGTCATGCTGATCATGATCATGAAACCTCACCTCCAATCAATGTGGGAGGAAAATATTGAGGATTTAGTTCGGGGAAAGTTCCCGAACTCTATGGTATTAATGAACCAAAATTTTCACTTCCGTCGTTGCCGACCAATTATATCCTTTAAGATCTCTAGCTTTCGGCTTCACCCAGTCTGAGGTACTAACTCAGATGACCCGGTAGTAACAATCACAGGGTGCTTCCTTTACCGCCTAGCCGAACAATTGGGAATGTAGGGGTAAGCACAGAAGCAGGCAACCCAGCTTGGCCAAAATCTTAAGTCAATTTGATGCATATTTATGGTTTTATAACGATGATTACGGAAGGTAGCCCTCGTATATAAAATACGAATGCCGATGATGTATTTATTTTGACTCCGCTGCGACCGTTTATCACTTGAAAGTGGCCCATCGTCGGCTTCCACCCCCTTGTAGATGCTACGCAGGGTGTTTCCGCAATAACAAGACAACCCTTAGCCGACGTCTCAGTGCCCGAAGGCGATTGTGTTAGCAGAAACGAGGCAATCAGATATGCGGGCTTTATAACTTTCACTTAGTCATAGGAGCTTTAAACTGGGGAAGCTAGCTACGAGCCCCGGGTTAGTGTTCGGCACCGACCGAAGTCTAGCCATTATCACTTCGGCCAATGTTATGAAAGGCCCATCGTTTAACATGGGGTAATCAGTATCGATCTACAGTTTGATACCGTCATCGGATCGCTGACTAGTTTACACCCATTGTGACAGTCAGTTTTCGGCTTTCTCCACTGAGGTGCTTAACCATTCGAGCTGGAAGCACAATCGTAGTGGTTCTCCTTTTCACACCTAGCCGAACAAAGCGGAACGTAGGAGGCAAGCATAGGAGCCGGGCAACCCAACTATTGACCAAAGACACAATTCGAAACCGATGCATATATAGCAATATCCGAGAATTTTGTGCCGAATCTCTAAAGGTGTCTAGCGCTGCACTACGAGATTTGTGCTGGAAACAAACAAATAGTTTAAAAGTGCCATAGGCTTGAAAAACCAAAAAAATTCAGTAAAAACTTTACGCCGGAACTAAATGAAGTCATTTAGTTCCAATCCGAAAATTGGTCTTACTTTTGTGCTTTTGTCGTGCATTAATATGACACATCCGATCTCAAGACTTCAAGCGGGTCAGCCTACGGCTGCAACCTCCTAACCTGAAGGCGGAGTACTGCTCGTTAGACCAGTTTAGCGAACTAAACTCGAGCGGTCACTAGAGAGAAAATGGGCTATCCGGCTACTGACCACACACTCGCGTCGAAAAAGGAGTGATAAAAAAAGATTTTGCAACGACTAGGAAGAAAACACATTTAGCATAAAACGGCTCATATAAATTTAAGAGCCCCTAGTAAACTTGGGTAAAAGAATTTTATGTATAATAATTGTATGTACCGAAGTACTTATATCATATCTGTGTTCACCGAACTTTTAAACGCGTCTTAACCGACCGTCGGCTTCTCCCTCTTCGGTCAAGGGCCGACAAGTGTTATGTACTCCACCTGTCGAGAATATCGACGGTGCTTCTGATAACCAGGCAATCATGCCATAAGGATGCAACAGACAAAGCGCTCTTAGGGAACTTATGCTATATTACTGACGAAGTGTAAGAAGCATCTTCGAAGAAAATAGTACCCCCATCGATACCTTTCTTCGGTTGCTCATTGTTACTATGAGACTTGTGCAATAAATTTTTGTACTCATGAGTTCCGTTGTGTGTCGACCATGATTGAAAACAATAAGAGCGCTAGCTTTCGGCTTTACCCAGTCTGATGTCCGAGCTCGGGTGACCCGATCGTGACAATCGCAGAGGTGCTTCCTTTACTCCCTAGCCGAACAATCAGGAACGTAGGGGTAAACACAGGAGCAAGGCAACCCAGCTTGCGGAACACTTAATTCAACATGGTGCATATTGTGGCGTAATACACGAACAAGGAACGAAGCCATAAAAGTATAATCATATGCAAGAGGAAAGGCTTCATAAAGGAAGCCCCCAAGTAAACGGGGTATTTGAATTTGTGTGTCACAAACAAAGTTCTGACAAGGAGGTTTTTCACAAACAACTTTTTGCCAAAAAAGTATAATGCTTGGTCGAACTGAACAAAATTGAAAACTAAAAGTTTTTGAGCATGAGAGCAACTTAGCTGGTTAATGTGATCGGTGTTGATGACGCAGTCCAAGCTTACGGCGGGATGAGCTCCCCGCCCCCAAGCCGGTCCCGAGGTGGCAGAGCAAAGAGCTCGATGCTCCAAAGTGGCGACATAGCACAGCCGATGCAGGCCGGAAGTGTGACGCTGAAGTACCCGTCGTGGGTTAATGAAGTGATGACGAAGCCCCCGGTCCAGCCGAGGTGACGTGGTATGTCGATACGCCAAGGTGACAACGCTGCCCAATCTGGATCATTTACCTGTGCACAGAAGATAGTGCAAGCCGGAGATAATAGTAATAATAATAATTTTTTTTAAAAGGATGCATGATTAATAATTTATGCAAAGTGGGTGATAAAAGAAATATGGCCTGTGTGCCGAACACTCGATGAGGTAGAGCTCCCTCAGCGATGCCGAAGTCCCGAGGCAACGGAACATGTCGGTATGGCAATTCGACTAACAAGGTGATCACACGAGCCGATTTAGGCCGATTGGGACGATGACGTCGGCTTGCCAAAGTGACCGCGTGACGCAGTCGAAGTCGATTACCTACACATGTAAAATAGTGTAGTCCAACAATAATAATATAAATATATAAAAATCCTCGCGTAATTAATTTACGCAAAATAATTTATTTAAAGATATGTGGCCTGGCGCCGAAGTCAATGCCGATGTAGGGCGTCGACGTGATGCGGTAAAGGCATGGCAAAGCCGAACCACCACACAACCGTCGTTAATGCGGCCACTATTTGATAGACCTGTGTACAGATGATGGAACAAACCAGAGTAATAATTCCTCGGGAAAAATAAACCCAAACAAGCAAAAATTACTAGGATTAATAGCACCTGGTTTATTTGTTGTAGCAATCCGAAGAAAGGTGACTCCAAAAATTGGGACTCGATCCACACACCCATTGCCCGATGGACGATAAAGCGACGGCATGACGACGCTGGCAAATGTTGGCTCGCCGAGGCAAAGCCCCCGGTCCAGATAATGTGACGAAACTGGTCGGCTGGTGACGCCGGAGTCACTGGAGTATGTTGATGAAGAAATAGCAAAGTCCCCGATCCAGCCGAGGTGTCGAAGCCTCCATGTCAGCCAATGAGTCGAAGCAGGTCGGCTGGTGACGCCAAAGTCACCAGAGTAGGTTTGATGAAGATATGGTGAAGCCCCCGGTTCAACCGAGGTGACGGAGCGGGTTGGTAAGGAGATGTTGCAGTTGTCGTGTCAGCCGAGGTGTTAAAGCAGTTCAGCATGATGGACATCGGCTTGAAGAAGCAATAGTGCGACCATGCCGACGCAGGTCGTAACTTGTAATGGGGTCAATGCTGGCTTGATGAAGTGACCATGCGGCGATGCCGGTGTGCCCGCTCCATGTGATCCATAGGGTGGCGATGTTGGTGATGATTTATCTTTGCGATTCCAAACTCTTTGTTCGGCTCGCCGAGATGATGATCCGAAGAAGTTGAGCTTGGCTCAACAAAGCGACGACGTGTCTAGTGCAGGTCGGCAGCCGTGAAGCAATATTGCCAGACTGGTTTGACACCAGCATGACGGTGAAGATTACCTCCGAAAAGGAGAAAAATTCGTGAGCATGTGTTCGGAAACAAATCACAATACCCTAGAAAGAGATTCTTCCAAAAAGGTTGTCCAATATCTCGTTCATGAAGAGAGATGATCTCAGGTCGGATTCGTATTCGCGTAGAAAACAGATCTGAAAAGTGATGCACTAATTGGAAGGTTTCTAGAGTTTGAACGGTCAGATCGAGCTGAAATTTTGAGAGATGGTAGATATGAAAATTCCGCAGCAGATGAACGGTTGGATCTTTCAAATAACCTCCGAGCTGGGATCTGGAGACCACGCCCTAAACTCGTCCTGATTTCCGTCCAGACTCGATAGGGCTCCGGTATATCGGAGATCGGTGGAGATTGCTCCATCGGAATGCGACAAAATTTTACAGGGTTGCTGTAGACTCAGTTCCGCACAATTCTACTGAAGGAATCATCAAAGCGATGCTTGAGGAGGTGGTGGCAGCGGATACAAGTTTGCTGTCTGAAAGAATAGCACGGTCACCCGAGGGCAATGTTGACGTTGAGCCCGCGAGCTCCAAGGATGATTCCTCCATGATCATGATAGAGATCGGAGTTGATGTTTGATGAAGGCCCTCATCCAAACATGACGATTGGAGGCGGTGCACGGTCCTTGGTCAAGGCAAGGTGACCAGTCAAGCCAGCGACGAAGACGCCGACGTCGCAGTTGATCTACAGGCGAGCCATTGATCCTTTATCGATTTCACAGCGGAACTCTCAATGAAAGCACCATTGGCGGTGTCAAAACCGGCAGATCTTGGGGTAGGGGGTCCCAAGCTGTGGATTCTCGGATCAATGGTAACAGGAACGAAGGAGACGATGTTTTACCCAGGTTTGGGCCCTCTTGATGGAGGTAAAACCCTGCGTCCTGCTCTTGTTTATATTGATGGAGTATCAAGTACAGAGTTGATCTACCTCGAGATCATATGTTGTGGTCTAAAATCTGGGGGTATAATGAATAATGTCATAATAATCTAGCGACTAGCCTGGCCTCGGCTTATATAATGTACCGGAGGCCTAGGATAACAAGAGTCCTAGTCGAATACGTTGGTGAAGAGGAGTCCTTGTCTTGATCATCAAGTCTTATGGAATCTTCCTCGTGTGCGGCATGGGCTACCCGAAGTGGCCCATGAGTGAACCATCATGTGGGTCCTTGGCCCGATCCAGCTGGTCGGGAGACGACGTGGTGAGTACCCCCTAATTCAGGACACCGTCACCACAAGCAGTTCTCTCAGACCGGCTTATTCAATGATGGCATTAAAAACAAAGCTCCAATGGTCATTGTTAGTGGGTTTGTTTTTCTTCATCACTTTTCCTAATGATATTAAAATATCCCCCTATCATCATATGAAGGGAAGAGTTGTTTTGGTAAACTCTAGACAATTCAGCCAAATAGACATTTTTGCCAGTGATTTATGCATCTCCATATACCACTATTAGATTTCAGTCAATTTTTCTTTTTTATCAAACATCAGAATTCTAATAACTTAGATGCCAATTTCTACATTAATAATGTCAAAATTATCACAATTAACCCCAACAAGTATCCCCCAGATCTCCCTCTTGGTTGGGACCATTTCCAATCAAAATTTCTCCCCCACATAAAGTTGTGTAACTCTGTCTTAGATAAATTAGCTTTAATAGTTTCCTGGATGCCAACAAAATCCAGTTTCCTATTGTTGATGTTCTCTCTAATAAATTTTTTCTTGTTATCCTAACCAATCCCCCTAACATTCCAGAACATCCCTATCATTTTATTTTATTTTTATATGTCCCCCCTCCCCAATCACAACAGTTGTCTTTCCATAAGAGAATCTTGGTGAGTTCGAGCTATTCTTTTTTACTTTTGTAAAGAAACTTTTAAGATGGGAAAAGTGATCCATCTCTATCTCAGCATCATAGTGGTCTTCATCAGAACAAAGTTCTTTGATGTCAGCATCTCCAATATCTATGAGATTGGTGTCCTCATTTTGTTCAACTCCTTTTTTATTTTGGCAAATATGTTGTAAATAAAAGTCTTTCCTACATTGCTCCATCTTGGCTATGATGTCCAAGTTTGAGTCAATCACATTGATTGAACAATCCAGATCAATTTCAATTTTATCTGCCATGAATAATAATGAGGCATTATGAAAGTAAAGCTCATATTCCTTACCATAATTGTCTTGAGCAACAGCCCTTTCCTTAGCCAGCTCCTCAATATTAGCATCTTGCTTGTCTGCCAGTCTTCCACACCTTCTCAAATTTTCCTCTAGGATGCTTTCACTATTCTCTCCTTCATTGTTTCCTGTCTTTACTCCCACTTTTGTCCCAAACGACACTAATTCTTGACTAACATTATAGTCCACTGGTTCACTATAATTATTGTGGTCATCTTGTTTTTTGTCAGCTTACAGATTCTTTAAGTCAGCTTCAGTGATTTCCTCCAATTCTTTTTCTCTGGTTTCCCACATATCAATTTTCTCAACACATCTGTCAACACCTCTTGTTGTTTGTTAATTAGTTCCATGAGATTTTTCTTATCTTGTTCCAGCTCCATGATCTTTTCTTCTTCTTTCACTCTGAGGGCCTTTTGTCTTATCTTATCCTCTTCCAAATCCTTTATTTTCTTCATGGTCATATCTAAGTTAGTTTCCACCTTGTTCCTGGCCTCCATCTCTATAGCTTGCCCTTTTTGTATCATCATAATCTTCTCATTTTTCTTTTTCAGCTCCTCAAATTGGGCCAACCCTATGCTCCCCAAAGTAATCATTTCCTTGGTTCCTGTTACATTATCATCATCTTCTTTGTGTCTTTTCCTCATGGTTTCTTCATTAGTGTCTACTTATGCCCCTTCAATCTCATGTCTCTTGTGTTCTCCATACCAGCCCATCTCTACCACACTTTCTAATTCTGGTATAACCCTGTATATCATTAGCTCTTTGTTAGTGATCTCGGTATATGGTGGTATTTTTTCATAGTCTCTGATCCCCACCTTAGCTTTGATCTTCTCCTTAGTGATTGTATTCATATCAATCTCTAGCACTGGCCATAAAGTGGTAGCCACCTCACACATCCCAAAAAATGCCTGAAACATTCAGGCACTTTTCCAAATTGGACCCAGACTGTGTGAAGTTTACCAATAGCCTATGAGTCAAAGCTCCACCCTCTCACATTGATCACAGCACCTGAACCCAACAAGGTAAAATCATTGCATTTGTTCAACTTCATCAGTCTTCCCTTGTTAGGAAATCTGACCAGGAAAGCATTTTCTCCTTGTTTCTTACATCTCCACTGCCAGTTCCAGTTGAACATATAATGCATTCTCTTCATTAATTGAGTTTCATTAATTTCACCAGACACCACTGTTATTATTGCCATGGGATTCGGGTTTTCAATATCCAAGACCTCTTTGGCACTCTGAACCAGCAACACCCCGAGCCCCCTAGTTGCATACCCCACAAACTTTGGGACATGCTTCATCTGTTTCAGCCAGGTGCAGTCATCAGTGATATGGTTCTTTTTTCCACAGACTACACAGTGTCCAAGAGTACAATCTTTTGTCATGTGACTGGAGTCTTTGCATTTGGTGCACATCATCCTATTTATCCCACCAATTCCCAGTCTTCCTCCTTCCTGACTATTCCTATTGTTGTATTGTTCCCTATCATTGTCATTGGAGCCCCTCTGCAACTATGGTCCTTCTCCACTCACTGTCATCTAATTCTCTCTCCCCTGTTTCATCTAAGCCCCTACTTCTGGATTTGTTTTGCCTCCATCACCAACTATGTTGTCTATTCCAGCCTTAATCT
This sequence comes from Triticum urartu, assembly GCF_003073215.2. NCBI lineage: Eukaryota > Viridiplantae > Streptophyta > Magnoliopsida > Poales > Poaceae > Triticum > Triticum urartu. The sequence continues at coordinate 651,653,222 of NC_053024.1, read as the reverse complement.
GTCCATCACTAGTCCCAACTCTTATAGTTGCATCATTTTCAGGAAAAAAATTACCTTGCGAGATTTGTGCCAGCAGAACCTTGAGCAATAGTTGTTGTTGATGTGCCAGATCTTGACCTCCCTTTTCTTCAATCCCAACAGCTTCCCCTTGATTTGCCCTTGTCTCCTCCTCTTTCCCTTTGCTTTTACTGTTAGTCTGGTCTCCCTCAGCATTCCCCCCCTCTTGAAACTAGATCTTGCCTCAATTCTTGTTTGTCTTGAAACCTCCAATTCTCTCTCCCTCGAGTGGAATCTCTCCTCTCCTCCCAGGGCAGATGATTCTTGTGATAATCATCTCCCTCCTCTTTCCTCCTATACTACCAACCATCTCTTCCCCCTTGTTAAATCGACCTACCCCCCAAATCTCTCCCTCTGTTTTGTCCATGTCTCTCTCTTCCGACTGCGGCTCACTGGGAAACCCTAAAATCGACCCCCTCTTTCTTGCTCTTTACATAGAGATCTTGGGAGGAGTTTAGTTGGGTGAAGGAATTTGATAGCGTATTTTCTTTCCCCATTTTCCCACTATCTGGGCCAGGACAGCCTACTGTTGGGCTCAAATCCATGGCCTAGTTCTCCAAACTTTCATCAGTACCAATTTTGCTCATTGTTTTTTTTGTGAGTTTAATGTCATCGACTGTATTGATCTCACAGTTAGAAACTACCAAAATATCTACATCTAACCCAATCTCAGACCAGAAATCTGGTATGTCAGGTTTTTTCCTCAATTTTTCTCTGACCAAATTGTCATCCATGATTTTTCTATAGCCCACACCCAGGCTATCTAACTTTTGTGTTATTTTTTGTCCCCGTTTTCCTAAATTTCTTTCTTTGTATTTTTTATTTTCAAACAAAACTTCCCCAGGACTGTTGTTAGTTGGACGGTACCCATTGTTTCGGACTAGCCGTGGAGTGTGCTTGTTGGTGGTGGGGGGTATAAACTTTACCATTCTGTTTGGGAACCGCCTATAATGTATCTAGTATGGAATATGCCGAGATATGTTGGTTGTTATGTTGACAATGAAAGCATACCGCTCAAAAATTATTTATCTCTATTTCAAAAACTCGAGCTCTGGCATCTCTGCAAATCCCTGCTTCCCTCTGCGAAGGGCATATCTATTTTCTTTTATTGCTGAGTCATTGTCCTTTTATACAAAACACCAGTTAGAGAGCACCACTGTCATTTGTATGTGTTGTTATATTAATTGATATTGAGTATGACTGTGAATGGATCTCTTTTACCATGAATTAAAATGTCTAGTCAGTCCTTCATCTTCAGGGGTGCTATGCATTTGTGTTTTGCGGTCTCGGAAAGGGCTAGCGAGATACCATCTTGATATATCATATCATGATTGTTTTATAAAAGTGTTGTCATTCGAGATTTATTATTATTGCTCACTAGTTTATTATGCCATTGATATGAGTAAATGTGAGACCTAAATGTTATTCTGAATATGGCTAGTTCATAATCTTTGCTGAAAACTTGAATGTTGGCTTTACATATTTGCAACAGCAAGATCAAACAAAGTTTGTAAAAGTTTTTCTTTATCACTTTTAGTTTGTCAACTCAATTGCTTGAGGACAAGCAATGGGTTAAGCTTGGGGGAGTTGATATGTCTCCATCGTATCTACTTTTTCAAACTCTTTTGCCATTGTTTTGGACTCTAATTTGCATGATTTGAATGGAACTAACCCGGACTGACGTTGTTTTCAGTAGAATTGCCATGGTGTTATTTTTGTGCAGAAATAAAAGTTCTTGGAATGACCTGAAACTTCATGGGGATCATTTTTTGAATAAATAAAAAATATCGGCGAAAGAATCAAGTGAAGGGGACCCACACCCTGTCCACAAGGGTGGAGGAGGCACCCACCCCTCTGGGGCGTGCTCTCTGGCCTTGTGGGTCCCACAGACCTCCACCGACCTCAACTCCAACTCCATATATTCACGTTCGGGGAGAAAAAAAATTAAAGAAAGGATTCATCGCGTTTTACGATACAAAGCCGTCGCCATCTCTTGTTCTTCCTCGGAAGGACGGATCTGGAGTCCGTTTTGGACTCCGGAGAGGGGAAATCGTCGCCATCGTCATCATCAACCATCCTCCATCACCAATTTCATGATGCTCACCGCCATCATAGGCTTGCTGGACGGTGATGGGTTGGATGAGATTGACCATGTAATCGAGTTAGTTTTGTTATGATTTGATCCCTAGTATCCACTATGTTCTAAGATTGATGTTGCTATGACTTTGCTATGCTTAATGCTTGTCACTAGGACCCGAGTGCCATGATTTCATATCTGAACCTATTATGTTTTCATGAATATATTTATTTTCTTGATCCTATCTTGCAAGTTATAGTCACCTACTACGTGTTATGATCCGACAACCCCGGAGTGACAATAGTCGGGACACTTCCGGTGATGATCGTAGTTTGAGGAGGTCATGTATTCACTAAGTGCTAATGCTTTGGTCCCGTACTCTACTAAAAGGAGGCCTTAATATCCCTTAGTTTTCAATAGGACCCCGCTGCCACGGGAGGGTAGGACAAAAGATGTCATACAAGTTTTTTTCCATAAGCACGTATGACTATATTTGAAATACATACCTACATTATATTGATGAATTGAAGCTAGTTCTGTGTCATCCTATGTTATAACTATTGCATGATGAATGCCATCCGACATAATTATCCATCACTGATCCATTGTCTACGAGCTCGTTTCATATTGATCTTTGTTAAGTTACTTTTCCGTTGCCATTATTACGGTTGCTACAGAACTGCTACTCTTACTTTTGCCACTGTTACCGTTACCTTCATACTACTTTGCTACTAGATACTTTGCTGTAGATATTAAGTATTTCAGGTGTGGTTGAATTGACAACTCAGCTGCTAATACTTGAGAATATTCGTTGGCTCCCCTTGTGTCAAATCAATAAATTTGGGCTGAATACTCTACCCTCAAAAACTGTTACGATCCCCTATACTTGTGGGTTATCACAATCTATGGAGGAAGCGTGGGGATCTGCGAGAGGTGTGGATCTTCTCCTTTGTCTTCTTCCCATTCCCTTGCTTCTCCATCCCCATCTGCCTCGAGCTTGCTCCTAGATTGCTTTGCTCCGCTTCTTTTTCCTCTTCGCTGTCCTCAATCTGGATCGGCACCCAGCATGTCCCTGGGGTGGGGATGGCCATCAACGCTCCCACCACAAATTCCTCCGGTCCGGTCAGGAAGCGGCGATGGGAACGAAACGCCCACCACTTCTACTTCTGCGGCTGGTCTTCTCCCTCTGTTTCCTCCATGGTCTAGATCAAAGCGGCCAGGGAACTCACCGGCACACCAGACGGGGTGGTCATCCCGTTCGGACTGAGCCACTCATCCTCCTCCACTGTCAGGTTTCTGAAAATGGACTTCGCCGCCGTCCGCATCTCCTTCCTGGTTGAAAACCAGGAGATGATCTCGTGCACCCTTTCCAACTTCGCGTCGTCTCCGCTCGCGAGCTCCACCATGGAGCGCTCCATCTTCATTCTCCAATCGTCCATCTCAGCCGGATTCACATCTCTCTCTCTCTCTCTCTCTCAGCATGCCGTTGCGGCGAGGTGTGGTGGGTGGGGATTTCTGGCTCCGAATGCGTCGACTCGCCTTCGAGGGTGGGGGATTTATTGCCCACCTTCCCCTCGCATTCATGGTGGTTGCTCGCCTCGGAATTCGCCCCGTAGTCTTCAATTCCACACGCTACCGAATCCCCAACCTGAACAACGTGATAGGGCAGCCAGACTACTGATCGCCATGAAATCCTCTCACAAGCACGCAAACCCCGGCTATCAATTACCATATCCTCTCCATTGAGCAGCAGGATCCTCTGGATCTCACCTTGGACTAGGAGCGAGCCCTTCTGATAGCAGAGGAGTCTCGCCGCCAAGGGGCTCGGGATGTACAGCACCGGCCATCTCTCCTCGCTCTGCTTGCCGGCGTCCCGAGGCTCGCCGTCAAGCGAGCTCTCACCACCACGGAGGTCACCACGCGCGTCGTCGCCTCTCTGGTTGCATGTCATGTCCGCCTTCATCAGTTGTGTGATCACCCGGTCGCTTCTTTAAATGAATATGTAGAAGAAAATATCAAACATGTACAACATCAAATCTACTAGCTAGATCAATCATGGAAGGAGACGCGGGCGCGAGGGAGCAAGCTCCGTGAAATTTCCGCTTCGACCAGCCGGCAAAGCATGAAAGGCTGGAGTGAGGCCATGAATTACCGGCGCAGCGCACACTGGCCATGGCTGTGGCCGGTCATGCCGGAAACGGAAACGGAAACGGCCTATTTGGAGGAAGAGGACGCCGCTTTTGCCTCAACCATGCTTCTGCATCTACCCATGCTGCCACTCAGCTGGCGAAAGGCACGACGTACGGGTCTCTCTCACCCCCGTCACATTTACTGCCTCGTGTCGTGCATCGTTTCTCTTTTTTTTTTTCCTGCAGCTAGCACAAGGCCTAGAGTGGAAACCAAATCACCGCGGAGAACAACAGAAGTGAAGAAAAATCAAATCAGAGTTTCCAAATATACATGCGTGGCACAACTAGCTGTTCACGCTTGAGTTTAGTACTCCAATGGGATGCCACTTCATCAGCCAGACTCAAGTGGAAACCATATACAATTCAAAAAAGTGGAAATCATAAGTGGGAAGGGGATGGAAGAGAATGGTAAGTGAGACCCAATTATTTTCGGGGTTCATGTGAGCTCTAACTCAAGTTCACAAAGGGAGTAGCCAGTGCGCGCGTTCGCCAGAAAAGAAGGCAGTTTGCTTATCTTTAGAAATTATATTTGTTCATGTTGATGTTCACGCTTGTAGGTGCTTGTGTTTACTTTGCCCCGCGGCTGGTCCAACTTGTATCGCATGGAAAAGTTGATGGACCGGTAGAGTAGGATAGCAAGACAGTTTCCTGATAATTTGCAATCCCTCCGTTTTAAAATAGATAACCCAACTTACCAAGTTGACAACTTGACATTAATTCATTGATCCATTTTAAAAGTAGCATACAAATCTTTATCTTTATCTTTACCTAATAATAAAGCAAATTGGATTTCTTTCGTCCGTCATGACATTTTTCAGAAAAGTCCCTCTATTTCAAAGAATTCAACCCGCAATCCTGTTTTAAGTTAAAACGAATCGTTATTTTCGTATTTTTTACACAAGTCCCTGTCTTTTCTTAAAATCAACCCGCCGTCCGGATTTAAGTCACACACGTACCGTTATTTTACATTTTTTTGAAACCCCCCCTGATGTTTTAGGTAATTCATCCGCGAATCATATTTAACTCGAACAAATGCTTTTTAAAATCATCCATATCTTTTAAAGCATGACTCCGATTTGAACATGTTATATATGAAATTTGATTAGAAAAATATGTAGAATATGAATATGAGATTATGTTTACCCGTTAAGTATTTTTAAATGTTATTTTAGAATATATTTGAGTCAAACCAAATAATTTTCTAAATTATCTGTATCTTTTAATCTATAACTTTGGTTTAACATATTATATATGAAATTTTATTAGAAAAATGTGTGGAATCTAATTATGATATTAATTTTACTTGTTAAATATTTTTAAAATATTGTTATGGAAGCAAACTTATAATTTATAGTGCAAGCTCCGTTTTTTTTCATACCGGTGGCGATCCAGATTGCAAATAAACACCCCACTATAACCATATAGGGAAAATAAAACATCAATAACTACACATGCATATATCTGAAAAATGTCGTAGGGGAAAACAACAGATTTCTCATCGCAAGAGTGAGAGAGAGAGAGAGAGAAAGAGAGAGGGAGAGGGAGAGGGAGGAGAGAGGGAGAGAGAGACGTCCTAGGATTAACCATATTCAACACACGTTTTTTGTTGTTTTTTGTGAACACCGAGGCCATCGCCGACGAGGGTGAGAAGGAGGATAAGCGGCAACACAAATATGATGCCTCGCAAAAATAAGGGAGATGAACCTATTATGGTCTTAAGTGATGGTTGTTGAGTTAAGAGCGTGTGTTATATTTTCTCTTCCGTTGTAACGCACGAGCTCTTTTGCTAGTAAGAGTAAATAGAGTAGCAAGAAGAAATTAAACGGCACTTGGCTTGCGTTCGTGAGGTGCACATATGGCGGGGACTAGTGATACAACTCATCCAAAAAAATCCCTAAAAAAACTCATCCAAAAAAAATTTAGAAAAGGAGGAGGACCCCTGGCCTCTGCATTTGGATGATGCATGCAGCCACTTTATTAATTAATTACACAAGATTTTATCAAGTCATACAACAGTAAGACTAAAGCCACCATCTAGGCAACATCTGTCGCTACTCCTATCCAGTTGATATAGGATACTATCTGATAGTTTGGGCCTAATACCAAACAGACCTCACAGCCAAACCTAACATCTAAGACGTGAGGTCCCAACCAGGACGCTTGCCAGGTATGGGGCACCCACCAGTCCGGCACACTTCTCAACCAGGACGCCTGCCGAGTATGAGGCCGCCGCAGCCACCTGCCACCAATCCATCTTCAGTGTTGCACTGCTGCATCTACCTTGCCCGGTCTAGCTGCCGTTGATGCCACTACGACGCCAGACAACGCCACCATCCTGCGCTCGTCCATCATCACACGCCCACCGGCGAGACCCCACTGCTCCATGCCATTGAGACCCGCCATTGTCGACGTGCCAGATGCCACGCCGCTCCTCCGACTCGAAACACCACCTGTTGCCACCGGTCCCATCCCCTCCACCTGCAGTTTCTCAAACCGAGCACCCAAATGCCCCAGGCGCCGCCTCCAAGAAGGGTACGACACAGGCAGTGCCGTCGCCGCCCAATCTAAGAAGATTTAGAGTTTTCACCCGGGCATGGGGTCGGGTGGAGGGCAGGGACCTCGACGGCGCCTGCAAGGAGGAGAATGACGACCCTAGTCGTCGCCACCGTCGGGATGCACGAGTCATCCAGAGTTTCCTCCGGTCCGATGTCACCTCTACCAGCCCCCACGAACGCACTGAGGCCGACGACCGCGATCGTATGCCACCAAATGCAGCGGGAGAGAGCCTGCAGCGCGAAGGAGATCCACCGACGACTCACCGCCCACGCGGTCAAGACGTCGTCCATCCACCCCCCACGAACGTCGCCAGCCAAGGGCGCCGTTGCCATGCCTAACGGGGCCGCCGCCCCTGGTCCAGGTTCTTCCATGAAGGCTGGAGTGACGAGATCCGACAACACGCTGCCAACGCCATCGCCCAAGCCCGCCGTTGACTGATCCCGCCGCCGTCGGGAGCCCGCACGCTGCCGGAAGTCCTACACCCATGGATCTGGGCACCCGTGCACCGCCGCGAGACCGCCGCCTCGGGGATCCGCCACACCGACGGGAGGGCCGCACCCCGCGGATCAGGATGCCCGCGCCGCCGCGGATCCGGAAATGGAAGGAGAGACCTGCCGCCGCCGCCGTCGCGCGCACGGGCTTTACCCGGCGCCGACCATTGGCAGCGTCGGAGAGGGAGAAGGGCGATGGAGGGACTAGGCGGCGGCGGCTGAGCCCTCCCGAGTCGCCCGCAGGGGAGGCGACTCGAGAGGAACGCGAGAGGGACGCAGGGGAGACAACTCATCCAAATACTCATCTAAATTACTCAACAATCATACTTGATATATAAGAGTAATGCTACACATACAAACGAGTTACAAGGTTTTACAAAAAGGATTAATTTAATTGGTCAATAGGTGGGGAGGCAAGTTTATGATTGGTTAGTAGATAGAAAAAATTCTAGTCAGCGTGTAATTGCGCATAACTCTTTGTATATTTAGCATTATTGCATATATAAATCCCAAGCATCCAAAGTCTCCAAGACCTTCTATAGGAAGATATTAGAAATAGGGACAATTAGCTTTGTGCCCCTAGTTGCGTCCCCCTCGTCTGTTTTACCCCTAGTTTGAGAAAGTCACTAATTCTGTCAACACCACTTTGGAATTCCTTCGTTTTTGCCCTTCCTTCACGGCTCCGCTTGGTCAGTGCCGTTTGACCACATACGGCGCTCCGTTTTGGACCCTGCTTGCCCCCCGCTAGGACAGAACCCACTCGGGCCCATCTCACTCTCATCCCCACTCTCTCCCGTTCCCCACTCTCTCCCCGTTCCCACTCTCACGAACCCTAGCTAGGAGGCGACAGCGGCGACAGTGTTGACGACTGCGGTGCCCGCGGTGTCTGCTGGAGATGGTGGATGACAGCAACGGCAGCGGTGCCACCTGCGGCGACCGCAGCCGCAAGACAAGGATGGTGGACGACGGCGACGGCAGCGGTGCCACCTGCGGCGCCCGCGGCCGCAAGGCAAGAATGGTGGACGACGGCGATGGCAGCGGTGCCACCTGCGGCGTCCGCGGCCGCAAGGCAAGGACACGGTCGCAGACAACATTAGGGTAAGTCCCTGTTGGAAATATGCCCTAGAGGCAATGATAAATTGGTTATTATTATATTTCCTTGTTCATGATAATCATTTATTATCCATGCTATAATTTTATTGATAGGAAACTCAGATACATGTGTGGATACATAGACAACATCATGTCCCTAGTAAGCCTCCAGTTGACTAGCTCGTTGATCAATAGATGGTTACGGTTTCCTAACCATGGACATTGGATGTCGTTGATAATGGGATCACATCATTAGGAGAATGATGTGATGGACAAGACCCAATCCTAAGCCTAGCACAAGATCATGTAGTTCGTATGCTAAAGCTTTTCTAATGTCAAGTATCATTTCCTTAGACCATGAGATTGTGCAACTCCCGGATACCGTAGGAATGCTTTGGGTGTACCAAACGTCGCAACGTAACTGGGTGACTATAAAGGTGCACTACGGGTATCTCCGAAAGTGTCTGTTGGGTTGGCACGAATCGAGACTGGGATTTGTCACTCCGTGTAAACGGAGAGGTATCTCTGGGCCCACTCGGTAGGACATCATCATAATGTGCACAATGTGATCAAGGAGTTGATCACGGGATGATGTGTTACGGAACGAGTAAAGAGACTTGCCGGTAACGAGATTGAACAAGGTATCGGGATACCGACGATCGAATCTCGGGCAAGTGTCGTACCAATAGACAAAGGGAATTGTATACGGGATTGATTAAGTCCTTGACATCGTGGTTCATCCGATGAGATCATCGTGGAACGTGTGGGAGCCAACATGGGTATCCAGATCCCGCTGTTGGTTATTGACCGGAGAACGTCTCGGTCATGTCTGCATATCTCCCGAACCCGTAGGGTCTACACCTTAAGGTTCGATGACGCTAGGGTTATAAAGGAAGTTTGTATGTGGTTACCGAATGTTGTTCGGAGTCGCGGATGAGATCCCGGACGTTACGAGGAGTTTCGGAATGGTCCGGAGGTAAAGATTTATATATGGGAAGTCCTGTTTTGGTTACCGGAAAAGTTTCGGGTGCTATCGGTAATGTACCGGGACCACCGGGAGGGTCCCGGGGTTCCACCAAGTGGGGCCACCTGCCCCGGAGGCTTGCATGGGCTAAGAGTGGTGAGGAACCAGCCCCTTAGTGGGCTGTTGCGCCTCCCACAAGGGCCCATGACGCCTAAGAGGTGGGAAGGGGGCAAACCCTAAAAAGGATGGGCCTTAGGGCCCATCTAGTGGCGCCTCCCTCCCCTCTCCCCTCTTGGCCGCCACCTCCTTGGCCATCTAGGGCTGCCGCCCCCCCCCTAGGGGTGGGAACCCTAGAGGGGGGCGCAGCCCCTCCCCTTCCCTATATAAATAGAGGCATTGGGCTGCCCATAACACGGGTGATTCGATCTCTAGTTGGTGCAGCCCTGCATATCTCTCTCCCTCCTCTTCTGTGGTGCTTGGCGAAGCCCTGCAGGATTGCCACGCTCCTCCATCACCACCACGCCGTTGTGCTGCTGCTGGATGGAGTCTTCCTCAACCTCTCCCTCTCTCCTTGCTGGATCAAGGCATGGGAGACGTCGTCGGGCTGTACGTGTGTTGAACGCGGAGGTGCCGTGCGTTCGGCACTTGGTCATCGGTGATTTGAATCGACGAGTACGACTCCATCAACCCCATTCACTTGAACGCTTCCGCTTAGCGATCTACAAGGGTATGTAGATGCACTCTCCTTCCCCTCGTTGCTAGTCTCTCCATAGATAGATCTTGGTGACACGTAGGAAAATTTTGAATTTCTGCTACGTTCCCCAACAGTGGCATCATGAGCTAGGTCTATTGCGTAGATTCTATTGGGCATTGATTTTGTTCAATATGCTTGCCGTTACTAGTCTTATCTTGATTTGGCGGCATCGTGGGATGAAGCGGCCCGGACCAACCTTACACGTACACTTACGTGAGACCGGTTCCACCGACAAACATGCACTAGTTGCATAAGGTGGCTGGCGGGTGTCTGTCTCTCCCACTTTAGTCGGATCGGATTCGATGAACAGGGTCCTTATGAAGGGTAAATAGCAATTGGCATATCACGTTGTGGTCTTTGCGTAGGTAAGAAACGTTCTTGCTAGAAACCCATAGCAGCCACGTAAAACATGCAACAACAATTAGAGGACGTCTAACTTGTTTTTGCAGGGTATGCTATGTGATGTGATATGGCCAAAGGATGTGATGAATGATATATGTGATGTATGAGATTGATCATGTTCTTGTAATAGGAATCATGACTTGCATGTCGATGAGTTTGACAACCGGCAGGAGCCATAGGAGTTGTCTTTATTTATTCATGACCTGCGTGTCAACATAAATGTCATGTAATTACTTTACTTTATTGCTAACCGTTAGCTGTAGTAGTAGAAGTAATAGATGACGTGGCAACTTCAAGAAGACACGATGATGGAGATCATGGTGTCATGCCGGTGACGATGATGATCATGGAGCCCCGAAGATGGAGATCAAAAGGAGCAATATGATATTGGCCATATCATGTCACTATTTGATTGCATGTGATGTTTATCATGATTATACATCTTATTTGCTTAGAACGACGGTAGTAACTAAGATGATCCCTCATAACAATTTCAAGAAGTGTTCTCCCCTAACTGTGCACCGTTCCTAAAGTTCGTCGTTTCTAAGCACGCCGTGATGATCGGGTGTGATGGATCCTTACGTTCACATACAACGGGTGTTGATGAGCCTAGCATGTACAGACATGGCCTCGGAACACAGCAAAACACTTAGGGTTAACTTGACGAGCCTAGCATGTACAGACATGGCCTCGGAACACAGAAGACCGAAAGGTCGAGCATGAGTCGTATAGAAGATACGATCAACATAAAGATGTTCACCGACGTTGACTAGTCCGTCTCACGTGATGATCGGACACGGCCTAGTTGACTCGGATCATGTAATCACTTAGATGACTAGAGGGATGTCTATCTAAGTGGGAGTTCATAAGATGAACTTAATTATCCTGAACATAGTCAAAAGGATTTTGCAAATTATGTCGTAGCTCGCGCTTTAGTTCTACTGTTTAGATATGTTCCTAGAGAAAAATTAGTTGAAAGTTGAAAGTAGCAATTATGCGGACTAGGTCCGTAAACTGAGGATTGTCCTCATTGCTTATTAGAAGGCTTATGTCCTTAATGCACCGCTCAGTATGCTGAACCTTGAACGTAGTCTGTGGATGTTGCGAACATCTGACATACACGTCTTGATAACTACGTGATAGTTCTGTTAAACGGTTTAGAGTTGGGGCACCTAAGACATTTTGAAACGTCACGAAACATATGAGATGTTTTGAGGGCTGAAATTGGAATTTCAGGCTCGTGCCCACGTCAAGAGGTATAAGACCTCCGACGATTTTCTTAACCTGCAAACTAAGGAGAAAAGCTCAATTGTTGAGCTTGTGCTCGGATTGTCTGAGTACAACAATCATTTGAATCAAGTGGGAGTTGATCTTCCAGATAAGATAGTGATGTTTCTCCGAAGTCATTACCACCAAGCTGCTAGAGCTTCGTGATGAACTATAATATATCAGGGACATATATGATGATCCTTGAGATATTCGCGATGTTTGACACTGCGAAAGTAGAAATCAAGAAGGAGCATCAATTGTTGATGGTTGGTGAAACCACTAGTTTCAAGAAGGGCAAGGGAACAAAGGGATACTTCATGAGACGACAATTCTGCTGCTGCTCTAGTGAAGAAACCCAAGGTTGAACCCAAACCCGAGACTAAGTGCTTCTGTAATAAAGGGAACAGCCACTGGAGCAGAATTACCCTAGATACTTGGTAGATTAGAAGGCTGGGAAGGTCAATAGAAGTATATTGGATATACATTATGTTAATGTGTACTTTACTAGTACTCCTAGTAGCACCAGGGTATTAGATACCGGTTCGGTTGCTAAGTGTTAGTAACTCGAAATAAAAGCTACGGAATAAACGGAGACTAGCTAAAGGTGAGCTGACGATATGTGTTGGAAGTGTTCTCAATGTTGATATGATCAAGCATCGCACGCTCCCTCTACCATCGAGATTGGTGTTTGCGTTGAGCATAGACATGATTGGATTATGTCTATCGCAATACGGTTATTCATTTAAGGAGAATAATGGTTACTCTGTTTATTTGAATAATACCTTCAATGGTCTTACGCCTAAAATGAATGGTTTATTGAATCTCGATCGTAGTGATACACATGTTCATGCCAAAAGATAGTAATGATAGTACCACCTACTTGTGGCACTGCCACGTAAGTCATATCGGTATAAAACGCATGAAGAAGCTCCATGTTGATGGATCTTTGGGCTCACTCGTTTTGAAAGGTTTGAGACATGCGAACCATGTCTATTGGTGTATATGCATGAAGAAACTCCATGCAAATGGACCGTTTGAACTCACTTGATCTTGAATCACTTGAGACATGCAAATCATACCACATGGGCAAGATGACTGAAATCCTCAGTTTCAGTAAAATGGAACTAGAAAGCAACTTGTTGGAAGTAATACATTTTGATGTGTGCAGTCCAATGAGTGCTGAGGCGTGTAGTGGATATCGTTATGTTCTTACTTCACAGATGATTTGAGTAGATGTTGAGTATATTTACATGATAAATCACGAGTCTGAATAATTGAAAGGTTCTAGTAATTTCAGGGTGAAGTTGAAAGATCGTTGTAACAAGAGGATAAAATATCTATGATATGATCATAGAGATGAATATCTGAATTACGAGTTTTGCACAGAATTAAGACATTGTGGAAATCGTTTCACGACTAATACAGCCTGGAACACCATAGTGTGATGGTGTGTCCGAACATCATAACTGCACCCTATTGGATATGATGCATACCATGATTTCTCTTATCGAATTACCACAACAGTTTATGGGTTAGGCATTAGAGACAACCACATTCACTTTAAGTAGGGCACCACGTAATTCCGATGAGATGACACCGTATGAACTATGGTTTAGAGAAACCTAAGCTATCATTTCTTAAAAGTTTGGGGCTGCGACGCTTATGTGAAAAAGTTTCAGGCTGATAAGCTCGAACCCAAAGCGGATAAATGCATCTTCATAGGACACCCAAAACAGTTGGGTATACCTCCTGTCTCAGATCCGAAAGCAATAAGGGATTGTTTCTAGAATCGGGTCCTTTCTCGAGGAAAAGTTTCTCTCGAAAGAATTGAGTGGGAGGATGGTGGAGACTTGATGAGGTTATTGAACCGTCTCTTCAACTAGTGTGTGGCAGGGTACAGGAAGTTGTTCCTGTGGAACCTACACCAATTGAAGTGGAAGCTTATGATAGTGATCATGAAACTTCAGATCAAGTCACTAACAAACCTCGTGGGATGACAAGGATGCGTACTACTTCAAAGTAGTACGTAATCCTATCTTGGAAGTCATGTTGCTAGACAACAATGAACCTACGAGCTATGGAGAAGCGATGGTGGGCCCGGATTCCGATAAATGGCTCGAGGCCATAAAATCCGAGAGAGGATCCATGTATGAAAACAAAGTGTAGACTTTGGAAGAACTACTTGATGGTCGTAAGGCTGTTAGGTACATATGGATTTTAAAAGGGAAGACGGACAATGATGGTAAATGTCACCATTAAGAAAGCTTGACTTGTCGTTAAGATGTTTTCCGACAAGTTCAAGGAGTTGACTGCGATGAGACTTTCTCACTCGTAGCGATGCTAAGAGTCTGTTGGAATTATATTAGCAGTCACTGCATTATTTATGAAATCTTGCAGATAGGATGTCAAAACATTGTTTCCTCGACGTATTTCTTGAGGAAAGGTTGCATGTGATACAACCGGAAGGTTTTGTCAATCCTGAAAGATGCTAATAAGTATGCAAAGCTCCAGCAATCCTTCTAGGGACTGGAGTAAGCATCTCGGAGTTGGAATGTATGCTTTGATGATGATCAAAGATTTTGGGTGTATACAAAGTTTATGAGAAACTTGTATTTCCAAAGAAGTGAGTGGGAGCACTATAGAATTTCTGATGAGTATATGTTATGGATCGGAAATGACGTAGAATTTCTAGAAAGCATATAGGGTTATTTGGAAAGTGTTTTCAATGGAAAACCTGGATTAAGCTACTTAAGCATTGAGCATCAAGATCTATAAGGATAGATCAAAACGCTTAATGGTACTTTCAAATGAGCACATATCTTGACATGATCTTGAAGGTGTTCAAGATGGATCAGTCAAAGAAGTAGTTCTTGCCTGAGTTGTAAGGTATGAAGTTAAGACTTAAAGCTCGACCAGGGCAGAATAGAGAGAAAGGACGAAGGTCGTCCCCTATGCTTAAGACATAGGCTCTACAGTATGCTATGCTGTGTACCGCACCTGAAGTGTGCCTTGCCATGAGTCAGTCAAGGGGTACGAGAGTGATCCACGAATGGATCACAGGACAGCGGTCAAAGTTATCCTTAGTAACTAGTGGACTAAGGAATTTTCTCGATTATGGAGGTGGTAAAAGAATTCGTCGTAAAGGGTTACGCCGATGCAAACTTTGACACTAATCCAGATTATTCTGAGTAGTAAACTGGATTCGTATAGTAGAACAGATATTTGGAATAGCTCCAAATAGAGCATGGTAGCTGCATCTAGGAGATGACATAGAGATTAAAGCACACGCGGATCTGAAAGGTTCAGACCCGTTGACTAAAACCTCTCTCACAAGCAACATGATCAAACCTAGAACTCATTGAGTGTTAATCACATAGTGATGTGAACTAGACTACTGACTCTAGTAAACTCTTGGGTGTTAGTCACGTGGCGATGTGACTTGTGAGTGTTAATCACATGGCGATGTGAGCTAGATTATTGACTCTAGTGCAAGTGGGAGACTGTTGGGAATATGCCCTAGAGGCAATGATAAATTGGTTATTATTATATTTCCTTGTTCATGATAATCGTTTATTATCCATGCTATAATTGTATTGATAGGAAACTCAGATACATGTGTGGATACATAGACAACACCATGTCCCTAGTAAGCCTCTAGTTGACTAGCTCGTTGATCAATAGATGGTTACGGTTTCCTAACCATGGACATTGGATGTCATTGATAACGGGATCACATCATTAGGAGAATGATGTGATGGACAAGACCCAATCCTAAGCCTAGCACAAGATCATGTAGTTCGTATGCTAAAGCTTTTCTAATGTCAAGTATCATTTCCTTAGACCATGAGATTGTGCAACTCCCGGATACCGTAGGAATGCTTTGGGTGTACCAAATGTCACAACGTAACTGGGTGACTATAAAGGTGCACTACGGGTATCTCCGAAAGTGTCTGTTGGGTTGGCACGAATCGAGACTGGGATTTGTCACTCCGTGTAAACGGAGAGGTATCTCTGGGCCCACTCGGTAGGACATCATCATAATGTGCACAATGTGATCAAGGAGTTGATCACGGGATGATGTGTTACGGAACGAGTAAAGAGACTTGCCGGTAACGAGATTGAACAAGGTATCGGGATACCGACGATCGAATCTCGGGCAAGTATCGTACCGATAGACAAAGGGAATTGTATACGGGATTGATTAAGTCCTTGACATCGTGGTTCATCCGATGAGATCATCGTGGAACATGTGGGAGCCAACATGGGTATCCAGATCCCGCTGTTGGTTATTGACCGGAGAGTCATCTCGGTCATGTCTGCATGTCTCCCGAACCCGTAGGGTCTACACACTTAAGGTTCGATGACGCTAGGGTTATAGGGAATAGATATACGTGGTTACTGAATGTTGTTCGGAGTCCCGGATGAGATCCCGGACGTCACGAGGAGTTCCGGAATGGTCCGGAGGTAAAGATTTATATATGGGAAGTCCTGTTTTGGTTACCGGAAGAGTTTCGGGGTTTATCGGTAATGTACCGGGACCACCGGGAGGGTCCCGGGGTTCCACCAAGTGGGGCCACCTGCCCCGGAGGCTTGCATGGGCTAAGAGTGGTGAGGAACCAGCCCCTTAGTGGGCTGTTGCGCCTCCCACAAGGGCCCATGACGCCTAAGAGGTGGGAAGGGGGCAAACCCTAAAAAGGATGGGCCTTAGGGCCCATCTAGTGGCGCCTCCCTCCCCTCTCCCCTCTTGGCCGCCACCTCCTTGGCCATCTAGGGCTGCCGCCCCCCTTAGGGGTGGGAACCCTAGAGGGGGCGCAGCCCCTCCCCTTCCCTATAAATAGAGGCATGGGCTGCCCATAACACGTGATTCGATCTCTCGTTGGTGCAGCCCTGCATATCTCTCTCCCTCCTCTTCTGTGGTGCTTGGCGAAGCCCTGCAGGATTGCCACGCTCCTCCATCACCACCACGCCGTTGTGGCTGCTGCTGGATGGAGTCTTCCTCAACCTCTCCCTCTCTCCTTGCTGGATCAAGGCATGGGAGACGTCGTCGGGCTGTACGTGTGTTGAACGCGGAGGTGCCGTGCGTTCGGCACTTGGTCATCGGTGATTTGAATCACGACGAGTACGACTCCATCAACCCCGTTCACTTGAACGCTTCCGCTTAGCGATCTACAAGGGTATGTAGATGCACTCTCCTTCCCCTCGTTGCTAGTCTCTCCATAGATAGATCTTGGTGACACGTAGGAAAATTTTGAATTTCTGCTACGTTCCCCAACAGTCCCCCCATCCCAGATCTGATGTTTCTTCCTCCCCTAGATCCCAGATCTGTTGTTGTATGTTGATATTGTGCCCTGTTTGCATAGGATTGATCCGGCTAGAGCATTTAATATCAGTGTTAGAATGGAGACATGCACTTTAACTGCTGTTGGTACAGAAGGAAAAGAAACTGGCTTCACATTTCCATTAGTGGTGGACAACAACAGCACATTTGAGCAGTTTAGGGCAACAATATTTGCCAAATATCCATGGGGATTACATGATGCTGTTGAGCTAAGGTACTGGGATGTGTCGAAAGTTTCTTGGGTGCCTGTTCAGTCTGATAATGAGTTAGGTGCCATGTTTGCAAATAATGCACAAACCATGTCATGCAATCTGTAAATCAATGTTATTCAGAGGCGTAGGCCCCCCTCTGGTTCAGAAAATAATTCAAACCCCCATGCTTCAAGGCCCTCTGGTTCTAAAGCATTTGCAAAACCTAGGACTAACACAAGGGGAACAAGTAGCAGTTGCAGGCCACCTACAACCCCAAGTGCAAATGCTCAGTCTGAGCATTCTTGCAGTAAAACCCAAGCTAAACCTAGCATACTAGTTGATCCTGTTGTGGAGGAAGCAGAACCTGATGCAGCACTTTTGTCTGATGAAGAAGATGAGAAACTTTATCCAGGCTATGGTCAGCACAACAATGAGGAAGATCATGTAGATGAGGAGTACATTCCTGCTGAATTCTCTGATACAGATGAAGATGAGAAGCAGGAGGACCTGGACAATGGAGATTTTCAAGCTGAAGATGAGGACAGACCTGTCATGATGTATGACAGAGATAATCCCTCTATTGGGGAAGGTGTAGTTTTTCCATCAGCAATTGACTGCAGAAATGCAGTTGCAACTTTCTCAATTACCACTGAAACAGAGTACATCACTTTGAAAAGTGACCAAAGAAGGTTTACTGTAAAATGTGCCTCTGATAGATGTAAGTGGAGGCTGCATGCCTCTTTAATGAGGAGAAGCACATTATTTCAGGTACTAATGCATTTTTTTGTTTTCCTTTTTATAATTATTGTTCAAAATTTATGTTTCATGTACTAATTGCTTGTTCTTTTTTAACAGATTAAGGTCAACCCTTACCCTCACAACTGTCCAAGTGTTAACAGATCTCAGAGATTGAGGGCTGCAAAGAGAAGATGGATAGCAGATGCTTCTATGGCTTGGATTAGAAAAAATCCAGGGATAGGTCCAAAGGAAATTCAGCACAGGTTGACAGAGAAGTATGGAGTGGAGGTGCCATATAGTAGGTGTTATTTTGGTAAAGAGATGGCACTAGATAAGATGTTTGGCAAGTACAGTGATAGTTTCAATCTGATTTATTCATTCAAGGCTGAAGTTGAGAGAACATCACCAGGCAGTGTAGTTGAAATTGACAAGCACACTGTGGAATACTCATTGGGAGGAAAGAAACTGCACAAGGAGTGTTTCAAAAGAGTGTTTGTGTGCTTCAAGGCATGTCAGACAGGTTTCTTGGAGGGGTGCAGGCCTTACCTTGCTGTGGATGCAACAACACTGAATGGTAGGTACAGGGGCCAGCTTGTTTCTGCTTGTGCCCTTGATGCACACAGTTGGTTATTTCCAGTTGCCTATGGTGTCATAGAAGCAGAGTCAATTGAGAGTTGGACTTGGTTCTTCCAACAACTGAAGAAAGTAATAGGACATCCAGAAGGTTTAGTCATACATATTGATGCATGCAAAGGATTGGAGACAGCTGTTGATGATGTATATGCTGGGGTGGAGCACAGGGAGTGTATGAGGCATTTGGCTCAAAACTTCAGCAAGAAATTCAAAGGCAAGTTCTATGATGAGAATTTGTGGCCATGCTCACTTACATACAGCATTAAAAAGCACAACTATCATCTGAATCAGTTGCACAGTAGGCCCAAAGTTAAAGAATATTTAGAGGAGCATCAGACAAAAATATGGGCTAGAGCACACATCAATGACATTTGCAAGGTAGACTATGTGAACAACAACCTTGCTGAAGCTTTCAACTCAAGGATCAAGAAATACAAGGGGCTTCACATAGTTGACTTGTGTGACAAGATCAGGCAGTACATTATGCAAAAATTTGATATAAGGAGCAGGATTGCCATTGATCATTTTGAAGGCCATCTCATTGTTCCATCTGTGATGAAGGCCTTAATGGAAAAAACAAAAGGTTTAGAAATGAGTTTGATTAGGAGAAGCCCAACAGAGGCTGAAGTTACTGCTACTGATAGAGAAAAAAGAGAATGGAGGTACCCTGTTGACTTACAGAAGTGGTCTTGTAGTTGCAGACAAAGGCAAGTAACTGGTAAGCCATGTATCCATGCTCTGTTCTTTATCACTTCTCTTAGAGGTGAAGCCAGTGGAATAGATCACTATGTGCACAAGTTTTATTCTGTTGAGAAATTCAGAGCTACTTATGCTGACAACCTTCCAGCTTTGGAAGGGAAGCAACAGTGGGAAATTGTGAATCCAGGATTTAAACTTTCTGCTCCGGTTCAAAACAGAGCACCTGGCAGGCCGAGGAAAACTAGAATTAGGTCCACTACTGAAGGAAAAGGACTAGGTCCTAGGAGGAAAAAATGTGGCAGGTGTGGAGGATGAGGACACCATGCCAACAAATGCAAAAATTCAGTTGATGCAGCCTTTGGTGGAGATGAACATTGCGGAGCTGAGAATGCAGAAGAGCCAGCAGTGCAAGTGGCAGCAGTGGAAGTAGATGATGGAACAGATGCAGAAGATCCACCACAAGAGCAACCTATAGAGCCAACACCAACATCTACACAAGCTACTATAATCAGGTGATGTTTGTGTATGTTTTTGTATATATGTTTGTTTTCATGCACTATCATATGAAATGTGACATGCTTGCACTTTTCACAGCCCAAGAAAGAATTATAAGAAGGCAGCAGATAGAGGAGCTTCTCCAGCTAAGAAGCAGACAACAACAATTGAAGTTCCTGGTGTGCTAGCCCCCAACCCAGCAAAGAGCACCAGGAGCAAAACAAGGCTAGCCCCCAATCTAGCTGAGAACACCAGGAGCAAAAAACTCAAGTTTTAGGTCTTCATTTGCACTTGCTGGTGACTGTTTGAGATGACTGTATGTTGAACTAGTATTTTCACTTGCTGTTGAACTACTGTTTGAGATGTCAGGATGTTGAACTAGTATTTTCACTTGCTGTTGAAGTACTGTTTGAGATGTCAGGATGTTGAACTAGTATTTTCACTTGCTTTAATTTGAAGTTGTTTGATCATATGTGATGCTTGCTATGTCATGCTTTAATTTGAAGTTGTTTGATCATCTGCCAATATGAACCAAATTGTCGTCGTCGACGACAATTTGGTCATCTCTCTAGTCATCTGCTAATATAAACCAAATTGTCGTCGACGACGACAATTTGGTCATCTCCCTAGTCATCTGCCAATAAGAACCAAATTGTCGTCGACGAAGACAATTTGGTCATCTCCCTAGTCATCTGCCAATAAGAACCAAATTGTCGTCGACGACGACAATTTGATCATCTCCCTAGTCATCTACCAACATGAACCAAACTGCAGAAATTTAGAACACCAAATAGCATTACATTAGGATTGGTACATTACAAAGTTTATCCATATCCTGCACTACAACAACAATAAACATGCTTGCTTCACTTAGTGGCTTGATTCTGTGATAACATTGATAAAGCCACAACTACAACACATACAACAATTCCACTAAACAACACTGCCCAAACATTGAGCATCTCATCTCTCTCCTTCAGTTTCTTGTTCAAAGCACGGTTCTTCTTTGATAGCTCCATATTTTCCCTTTGCAATTTGTGAGACTTGATCCAGCTGCGTTCAATCTCTGCATGTAGATCTTCAAATGCAAGGGCCACACGCAGTGGAGGAGGAGGGTCAACCCAAACCACCCACTTGCACTCATCTGGCAACTAATTAGATGAACAAAATTAGAAATTTCAAAATAACAACAACCTCCCAAATTGACAAGCAACTACTTACATCAAGAGGGCAACCCAAAAATCGTCGGCCCGTGCTAGCCCCTCCCCAAGCCACCCGACGAGCAGGAACTAGGCCATGTCCAGGGCAACGGTGCTTAGATCTAGGCTCCAAGCCGGAAAATGATTCGTCTGGGTGATGGTACTCCGAGACGAGCTCCACAATCCCCATCCCATCGATCTAAATCAGAAGAAGAGCAAAAAAATCCCCAAATCAGAGAAACCCTAGAATGAGGGGGTCAAATGGTTGAAACCCTAGAAAATCCCCAAATCCCCACGGAGTGCTCCACTTACCTCTGCGGCAGTAGAACCAGCCGCCGTCGAGGAGTTTGACGGCGGGAAGCTTGTCGTCCGCATCTTCTCCTCCCGCTCGGGCCTCTCCCACGGCGGCTCTCGATCCCGTTCTTCACAAGCTCTCCCACTCTCTGTTTGTTTCTGCACGAGAGCTCGAGGAGGACGAAGGGGTATCGGGGCTGGGGACACAGGGGCAAAAATGTCCAAAACGGAGCGCCGTATGTGGTCAAACGGCGCTGACCAAGCGGAGCCGTGACGGAAGGGCAAAAACGAAAGAATTCCAAAATGGTGTGGACAGAACCGGTGACTTTCTCAAACTAGGGGTAAAACAGACGAAGGGGTCACAACTAGGGGCATAAATCAAATTGTCCCTTAGAAATAAGCTAGCCTAATTCATTCCACCATGCATCAATCGGACACTACTCCCCTTAGTTATTAGCTACTTGCGGCTGCTGGTGTTGCTGGGCGCTCCGTCACTGCTGCTTCTTAGTCGCTGTTCGCCGCCACGCCGTCGAAGCTCTCGCGGTTGCTGGGCGCTCCCGCTCCGTCACTGCTGCCCTTGCACACGAAGAACACCACCACCTGCGCCACCAGGCCCGCCATCACCGCCGCCCACAGCGCCACCGCCATCACCACCCCCGCGGCCACCCGGTGCAAGACGCCGAGGCCCATCCTGTTGTCCACCACCAACACCCCCAAAGCAAGCTGTACGACCAGCACCGACATTACGCATGCGACGCGCCACACCGTGCCGATGCGCGCCGCCGCCGCTCCGGCGAGGTACCCGGCGCCGATCAGCAGCAGCATCGCCCGCGACAGCTGCGCGCTGCTCTCTTCACCCGGAGCAGCGGTGAGGAGGTAAGGGCGCGTGATCCAGGCGGCGGCACCGAAGAGGGTGGTGTAGCCGACGAGGTGGAGGAAGGCGCCGAGGCAGGTGGCCACGAGGCGCCAGGCAACCTTGGGGCCGGTCCAGACCAGGCCCGCGGTGCAGAGAGAGTTGCCCCGGAACACGGACACGACGTACCTGGCGAGGAACCCGGGGACGGCGCGGAGGTCGCGCGCGATTGAGCGGGCGTCGGGATCGTCGGTTACGCCATAGCGCGGGGCGACGGAGAAGATGCAGAAGGCGGCGGAGCCGAGCGACTGGACGAGGATGGCGAGGAGGCAGGCCGCCTCATCGAGGAAGAAGAGTTCCCAGTTCGTGGCGAAACGGACGAGGCCGGCGCCAGCGTCGGAGGAGGCGACACCGTCGGAGAGGAGCCTATAGAGGGCGCGAGCGATGGCGACGTGGGCGAGCAAGGACACGGAGAGCGTGATCACCATGCTGACCATGAAGGAGAAGCCCGGACGGCTGGAGCGGATGACGCGGACGGTCTCGCGGCAGATGCCGGCAAGCTCAAGAGCCCGGAGAGCGGCGTCCTCTCGGTCACGCTCCATGAACCGGTTGTTGCTGAGGAAAAGCGAGGAGCTGAGCAAAGGGGAAAAGCAACAGAGACGAGGGATAAAAAAAAATGAGATCAGGCCAAGGGCTAATTCTAGTTGATTTTTTTATAGGAGAAACTCCACGAGGGCCGCGTGTTAGAGCCGAGACTCGAACCCGAGCAGGCTAGCACCAGCACAAGAGGTCATATATACACATTTGCTGTAAAATATGTGAAAATTAGTCAATATATAATTAGAAATGCGCAAATTTAGTTGAAGGTAACCACACAACTTTATAATGGTCAAATCTGAATTTTGAGATTTTTCTCAATTTTTTGTGGAAACTTTTTTTGGCCAAATTTGACCCAAAATGGCTCTGAATTTGATTTTTTTTCTACTTGGCAAAACTTGTTGAAACTTTCCCAGATTGGATATAATGGTTGCATGGATATTTGAGAAAAAAATCAACCTTTTTTGGAACGTTTTTTGGCAAAAATTTGACCCAAATGGCTCTGAATTTGAATTTTGGCTCTCATTTTTTCTCAGCTTGGCGAAACTTGTTGAAACTTTCCTTGATTGAATATAATGGCTGTTTGGCTTTTTGAGAAAAAAATTCAAAATTTCTGAGGACTTTCATTTTTCTAGTCGAATATTTTTGCAGCATTATACTTAGCTAGCATTAGGCCATGACTTGGCGCTGACTAGGATGTTGACTGGTCAAACTGGTCAAAACAGTCAAAAACCACCCAGAGTTCCTTTTGTCCGGTCTTGAAAGTTCACAGTTATAAATTAGATGGTTTCGTAGTTCAGAGTTGTGTTTTAGACTTTGATGGTAGTTTGAGATTGTAGTATAACTTCTCTTTTGATTATATACGGAGTGAGATGGGGATGACCAAAGTTGAATGTTGATAAAAAGGCATAGAAAAGCAAAAACTTGTGAACTGATGGTCCATGTGTTATTCGTGCTCCAAGTGTCATCGTTTTCTCATGACTGCGTCTTCTTCTACCCCCAATGAAAATGGGAGGAGAGTCGACAAGAAGAGCAACGACGAGGGAGCCAAGACTAGAAGGGCTAGTTGTGGATAGGGGTTTTAACAGTTATCAAAGAAGAGTGTGTGCTCCATGTGCATCGAGACATGGCCTGCATACCGGCTATCGAGGCGGGTCATGTAGAGGGTGTGACAGAGAAGACGAGCGAACCGGTGGCTAAGGAACCGAGTAGGAGTCATGGAAAATTAGTGAAAGGACGGTCCCCGACAATGGAAGAGGTGCACCAATTTGTGTCCATTGTCCAATGTTGAAGGTTCGCCAATTTGTTCATTACATTGTGTGCATGATTCATGTAGACAATATTAGGCACCAAATATTACGAATCCGGCCGCCTTGTTATAGAGCAATGCAAATTAAAAAGAAACACTCTGATACGCGAAAACGGCACATCACTCTGATACGCGAAAACGGCACATCACTCTGATACGCGAAAACGGCACATCACCTTGACTGCTGAAACCAGAAAATGAGTAGTATAGGATTTCACCACAACGGATGAAACTTTTTATGGTATTTAGCCCTGGCCAGTAAGAGCATCTCCAGCCGTTCGGCTTTCAGGAGGCGCTAAAAATCGCCCTCTAGAGGCGCACCGGCGCAAAACCGCGTGCTGGGGCGTGATGCCCCTCAGTCGCGGCGTCCATGTTTTTTTTATATTTAAATTCGGCACAAACACGACGCAAATTCAATCAAATTTCGGCGAGTTCATACATATTTAAAAATATTTTTTAAAAAGAAAAAAACTACTAGGCCCGCCGTCTCGCTCGTCGCTCCTTGCCGCCCGCCGCCCTTGCTCTACATGCCGAGGAGGCGGTAGAACTGCGTGTAGTCGCCACCGCCGCCGTCGTCGTCGTCGTCACCTCCTTCGCGGCCGCCGTCCCTGCTGCACCCCTCCCTTGGTTGGTGCGGCGGGTTGGACGGTCCGGGGCGTCCTCGTCGTCGAAGCTGTTGAGGATGACGACGCCGTGCTCGTCCTCGCGCCCACGCCTGCGGGCGGCGATCTCCTCCAGGGCCCGGCATTGCCGGACCGTCTCCTCGCGGAGGTAGTCGTCCCGCGCCCACCGCAGGGCATCCTCGTCGGAGATGTCGCGCCGAGCTATCTCCTCGTACTCCGCAGGAAGACCGGGCTCCGGCTTCGGCCTGACGAGGACGAGGCGGCCAGAGGGGGGTGGAGTCGGCGATGCGAACGCCGGAGCTACAGGTGCGGCGGCTGACCGGCGTGTCCTGGGGCTCCAGCTTGACGGGGTGGAGGCAGGGAGAGCCGCTGGACGAAGAGGAGGTCGCCCCCGGGTCCATGCGCCTCAGCGTCCACGAGCTCCCACGCCGGCGGGAGAAGGACGGGGGAGCGGGGTACTCCAGCCGTGGCGTGTTGCCGCCCTCGATGTACTCGAGGACGGCCTCCAGCGTGCGGCCTGGCACGCCCCACCATCGGCGGCGCCCGTCGGCGTTGAGCCTCTCGGAGGGCACGACGCCGTTGGTGGCCTCGAGCTGCTCGGCGTGGCGGCAACGGAAGTAGGTCTCCCATAGAGGGCTATCGGGGATGTACCGCGGCCCTTCCCTCACCGCCTGCGGCAGCGAGGTGCAGATACGCGCGATCTCCGCACGCCTCACCGCCCCGGTGGGCGGTGATGGCACCGGGACCCCGCCGGCGCTGATCCTCCACGCCCCGGACACCCGCATGTCCGGTGGGACCGGGTACTCGGCCTCGTGAAGATGGCGGCGGCCGAAGCCGTTCGCCGCCGCGGCGTCGCCTGGGAAGCGCTCAGCCATGGGTGATGAACTGGAGACGGCGAGAGAGAGGAGAGGGAGGAACGGCAACGGCGAGAGAGTGCGAGTCTCCTCCTTCGGCGCGCTGGGGCGCGTCTTATATAGGCCGAGGCGCCGCCCGTACGCGTGCCACCGTGTGTACGCGTGGCGGGCGAGAGACGCGATTCATCCGGTCTTCACTGCGCCGCCCGTGAGGCATCAATGGCGCAGGCTGACCGGCGCGGCAGCGCGCGGCAGCTTTGGCATTGATTCGCCGCGGGAAACGAGGCGATGCGGACGACGAAGCGGCGAGAAGAGAGATGAGTCGCTGGCGAGAAGGGCGCACGGCTCTTTCGCGCCAATATGATTCGCCCGGCGACCCCGAGCGCCCCAGCGCGCCGGGTTCATGTTGGGTCCGCCGGCGCTAATTTCGACCTGACCCGGCGAAAAACAGATTATTGGGAGCGTGACTAGGCTAATTTTTCAATGTCGGTGGCCAAAAAGTGACATGAAGGATTTTGTTGAGGACGCGCCTGAAGATGCTCTAACTAATACACCGTGTAAACTGGCTTCTTCGGAACGAGCCATCACGAATGACCTGTTCTGCTGGGCACAAGCCTAGAGAGGTACTAATGACACCCCACATGCATGGCCGGCCAGCAGCAGCGGCCATCATCGCGCTACTCACAAAACGAAACCAACCGGCTTGTGATAGCAGACGTGGACGGTGTCAGTTTCGAAGCTAAAAACGGCATGGCCTTTTGACTATGAGCACCACTTGGTGTTTGCAAGCCATCTTAGGAAGCCGGGAGGCCATATCCATGGACCAGCTCAGGGAGCTCACCGTCAGTCTTTCGGCGAGCGACCACTGATTAGTGGTTACTGTGGGCGCTGAAGAGTGAAGAGCGCCATCGCGACACTGTGGGCGGTGAAGAGCACCGTCGTGAAAAGAGAACACCCACATCGTACAAGATGGAAGCTCTTCCACGTCCCAACAAACCAAAAACTTGGCACGTCTCACAAGTGGGTGTATTGGGCTATGGGCCATTCGTAATGACGCTTGTGGTGAGACGAGCTATAAGTGAGGCACAACCCTAGATTCCGGTTGGAGGAGCTGAAGTCCAGGGGTGTGTGGCTCTAGGCAGTTGTCAAACATGCCTTTAGGCTGGTCATAGTAGGGAGTAACTAATACTAGTGTCATACATATGATACTACACTAGTCTAAATTACTATTTTTATAGTGTAAAGTAACATAGTAGTAGTGTCATAGATGAGTTCATTTATTAGCTTGTAGACTTATCTTGTATTAGGAAGCACTATGTTACAGTAAAATATTATGTTACTACTTCTTATTAACTACTTGCCACATAAGTATAAAAAATTGAAGTGCGCTATGACTAGCCTTATATTCGTCGAGTAGTCATATGGATCAAGTCTGAAATATTTATGATGAAATATCTCAAAGACCTGTGTAGACTTATAATTTGTTCTTATGGAACACCTCAAAGATCTTTGTAGACTTATAATTTGTTCTTATTGTTAAAAATGTCAAATGTCCGAAGCTTAATGGTATATCATCGTAGTTTCATGGGGAAAATATCCAGTGATACCAACCCTTACATGCTCCCATGATACCAATTAAAAAAAGATGTTTCACGAATTCTAAAAAAAATCACGAGTGTTCACTAGACATGTGTCTACAATCCTAAACTTTTCAAATCAAAATTCAAAATACAGATGGAGAAACAAAAAAGAGAAATTCAGGTGTGAATAGTGTCTTTTTTGTCTTCTTTTGACATTATTCATCATATATTTATCTTTTTTGTTTCTCAATGTGTATTTTAAGTTTGATCTGAGTTTCTTAGGGGTTTGGACACATGTAATCCGAGCATTCCCATTTTTATTGTTTTAAACATTTAAATTTGAATTTTTTAAATTGGTAGCATGGGAACATGTAAGATTTGGTATCACCTGATACTTTCCTATAGTTTCTTACTAGCTTTTATTGATTATATGTGATGATACATTGTAAATGTTGGTACCAATAAACTACGGTATATGAGAGCTTATGCCTCAATTTGTGGCATGAAAATGAAAAGAAGTTGAATGACAAACTACAAAAAAGATTGTTACGCACAACGGTTACACCGTCATGCGCTAGCAAACTTGTTCCACCTTAAGTATTTAACCAAAAACTACCACATTTCATGAAAACGTGTCAAAAAACTACCACTTTATGATTTTATGAGAAAAACTACCACTTTTTTCCTAATCCGTGCCAAAAAACTACCAAGTCGCGAAATCGCTCGCTTCGTCCGTGCTAAGCACAAATCTGACCAGTTGGGCCCACGAACATGGTGCCACCGTGGCCATCCTTCGTGCTGGAGTTCACGGAAGCTTCCATGCTCTCCGGCCGCCGCCAGCACGCCATGCTCCCGCTCGCCGTTGCAAGGGCCTGCCTTTCCTCCCCGGCGCCTCTGCCGAGACCCCAAACCCGAGCAGCGCCTCTCTCCCCCCTTCACCGTCGCCGCTCCACTGCCACGCTGCCCAGACCCGCCAGGATCCCCCTCCTCCGCCCGCTCGGGGCCACCGTGGGCGTCGGCGCGTCCTCGCGGCCCGCGAGGGACCGTGTGATCGACTTTGGCAAGCACAAGGGCCAGATGCTGGGCACGCTGCCGCCGTCCTACCTGCACTGGGTGGTCGCGGAGCTCGACTATGGGGACACGCTGGTCTGGGCGCGCCTGGCGCGCGAGGTGCTCGACGACCCCGTCTACGTCGACCGCGTCGAGTGGGAGCACGCGCACCGCTTCCTCCAAGTTCGACTACGTCTACGACGACGGCAACGGGCCGCTCCAGGAGATGGCCGAGCGCTTCGGCTGGGATCTCTCCGACGAGGACGGTTGGGGCCGCCTCGACTTCCGCCTCCTCAGCACCTCCTACGGTGGCCGCATCCCGAGGAAGGCCGACCGGCGCCAGAGCACCGACAGCGGCAGCAACAGATCCCCCCACGGCGGCGGCGCCCTGTTCGACACCGGGGCGGCCGACCCGGACGGGCCGAGGGGGAAGAGGGACGAGAGGAGGGAGCGGATGCGGACGAGGAGGGAGGAGTAGGTGAGGACGGTGAAACTGGATGTGCTTGGCGTGAACTCCGGCGCGAAGGATGGCCACGGTGGCACCTGGTTCGTGCGCCCAACCGGTCAGATTTATGCTTAGCGCGGGCGAAGCGAGCGATTTCATGACTTGGTAGTTTTTTTTCACGGATTAGGAAAAAATGATAGTTTTTCGCACAAAATCGTAAAATGGTAGTTTTTTGACACGTTTCCATGAAATGTGGTAGTTTTTGGTTAAACACTCTTCCACCTTGGAGGTTAGCATCCAACTTGACAACTTCCTTAAAAATGTTTGTGATGATTAAGACTCCAATTTGAAAGTGGTTAGTGATCTTTGTAGAAAACTAGTTGAGACAAAGAAATATACAAGTTTTACTTTAGTATTTCTTTTGATGAAACTAGCATTGATTTTGCCGGTCGCCACGCAGCAATTGAGAGAGCATTTTCTGCAATGAAATAGTATCAAATCTAGTTTGCACAATAGAATAGCCGATGATTCCGTGTATTGTCATCTTGTTACATATATTGAAACCGACGTACTCCAGCCAATTAGTACCGTGCTGACGCTGGGTACATGCGAAAATATGCATGATCACAAATAGTTGCTACCAAAATATGTTTGTAATAAAGTATGACTTTTTACGTTCGTATTTAATTTTTATACAAAGTTTTCTAAAACTTGACGTCACAAGGTTTAGATCCTGGCATCACCACTCACACATCCTCGTATTGCTCCTAGCTATTCTCCTCTGCGTGTTTAGTTTTTCACAATGGATGTTCAAAAACAAGGTGCTCTCGACAAACCGGTGGCATGTGCGAAGAGAAGAAAACGCCGACGATACATCCGAAG
Source organism: Triticum urartu (assembly GCF_003073215.2). Taxonomy (NCBI): domain Eukaryota; kingdom Viridiplantae; phylum Streptophyta; class Magnoliopsida; order Poales; family Poaceae; genus Triticum; species Triticum urartu. The sequence continues at coordinate 651,623,591 of NC_053024.1, read as the reverse complement.
AAGGTTGTGTGTTGGATTGTGACCAAAAGACACCTCACCAATATTTTAGTCATGGTCATAAACTTGTTCTTAGTTTCGACCATGGTTTTTGGCATGTCAATGCCTCTTTGCCCACCTAATTCATTTTCTTGCTAAAACATTGAATAGTAAAATATTGACCAAAACGTTATCAAGCCAAATGTATTTGGGAAGGCAAGCTTAGGCTAAAACCAAACACAACCGAAGACATTGACGCTTTAAGATGTGTGGTCCACGATCCATGAGAGTTTTTTTTTGAACCGGGCGAATCCCCTTTCCATTACTTGAACATAACGAAAATACAACCATGTTCAGAAAATAAGACGGGAAAGAGGAAAGCGGGTTCAAGCATCGCCGGGAAACCCACCATGAGCACTCGCCATCGAGATTACTCACCATGGGACGAAAACCCAACGACACTATAAACCCAAGACCCCAACCATCTAACCCAGAGTTTTCAAAAGATCACTGCTCACATCAGAGCAACATGCCCCAAAACATCCTCACGCAGGAGGTATCTGACCAAAAGCAATGAAGCAAGACGCGGCACATTCTCTCCCTTCTTTTTCTTTCTTCAGCGCACTCTCCCATACTGGTGCGCCGCCGCGCAGATCCTCATCATGCGAGGCGTGTTGTCCTTCAGCAGAGCTCCTCCAGCCCTCAGTTTCGCCGCATCCTCCTCCTTCATCAGCCCTGCCCAATAACAAAAAAGTGCACATGTAGAAAAGATGCATTCAAACGGGGTCCTGAGAGGGGTGTGCTCAAAAGTAACTCGGTTACAGCAGGTCCAAATAGCCCAGCATATAGCTGCAATGCCAATTGTATAAAAGGTATCACCACCCGGGAAGAAAGCATAACACCAAACATATGCCTGCCACAAGTTGCCAGGGCACATATCAGTGCCAAATATGTATCCCACCACTCTCCAGGTAATCCTAGCAACGGGGCAGGTAAAAAAGAGATGCCGGGAGGTTTCTCTCTCCCCACAAAATGAACACTTGGGTTCCCCTTTCCATCCACGACGTTTCATCACATCTCTAGTCAGCACCGCATCTTGCGATAGCTGCCACATGAAAATTTGAATTTTCAAAGGGATACGAGCTTTCCATATCTAGCGATAATCGCAACCAGAAATGTTTTTTTCCAGATAAGAATGTAGAGCTTTGGTAGTATAGTAGGGCTTAGAGCCCAGCCCCCATTTGATGCTATCGCTCTCTATAGGCACACAAGATTTTTTAACCGTCAAAAGCACTTTCTGCCATTGCTCATTAAGCTCATAATTTAGTCTTCTTCGGAAGAAGGTAACAGGATCAACCTCCAAATAGGCTTTCACAACACAATTAGGATATTTGCAGATAGCAAAGAGTTGAGGAAATTGCACAGCAAAAGGAACTTGATCGCCAACTGGATCTATCCACAGCCTAGCTTTGTCACCAGATTGTACGACCACTTTTCGATCAATCATATATAAATCTTTCACTTTCATAATGGCCTTCCAACATGGGGAATCAGTAATTTTCCCCTTAACCGAGGCTACCGTGTCCCTACTAAGGTATTTGGCTCTGATAATATCTTGCCAAAGCCCCCATTTCATCTCGAGCTTCCACCACCATTTCACCAAAAGGCAAATGTTTTGCCTGTGGAGATCTTTCACCCCAATCATCCTTTATCTTTGGATCTACAGATCCTGGACCATCTGACCAGGTAGTATCTTTTTCTGTTTTTAATTACTTGCCAGAAGAATCTCCTTCTGTGTTTATCCAACCTCTCTATGATGGTTTTAGATAAAAGGAACATAGACATATAATAGTAAGCGATGCTGGAAATATTAGCATTCAATAGAGTCAGCCTGCCCCCCGGGGCGGCATTACTTCCTAGACCAGATTCACATCTTTTGACAAATTTTGCCTCAAGGTAGTCCCAATCCACACCCTTCAGGTTCGAATAACTAACAGGGACCCCAAGAGATTTCATCGGGAAGTGCCCAATCCGACAACCAAAAATATCAGCATATTCTTTTAGAATATTATCATCCCCTCCCACACTAAGGATTTCGCTTTTCTGAAAATTAATTTCCAGTCCTGACATGAGTTCGAACATATACAGCAACAGCTTCAAATTGAGTGCTTTTTCAGGATTATGTTCAATGCACATGATTGGGTCATCTGCATATTGCAGAATAGCCACTCCCTTATCTACCAAATCCGAGGCCAGCCCATCAATTAAGCCATTTGTTTGAGCTTGCAAGACCATCTTACACAGGCATTCAGTAGCAATGTTGAATAGGAAAGGGGACACCGGGTCTCCTTGCCTCACACCCTTGTGGCTCTGGAAGTAAGGTCCCGAGGTATTATTTAACTTCACACTAACCGTGCCATTGTGGAGAATTTTCTCCATCCAACTACACCAAGTTTTGCCAAAGCCTCTGATCTCAAGGCACTTTAGTAAGAAATCCCAGTTAACCTTATCGTAGGCTTTTTCAAAATCAAGTTTGATAATGATGCCAAATTTCTTCTTAATATGAGTATGATGCAAGACCTCATGTAAAGTCAGCACCCCGTCCATGATACTTCTATGCTAAATGAAGGCATTTTGGTGCTTGCTAAACAGGATATCAGCATAAGGGGCAGCTCTGTTATCTAGCACCTTTGTGATCAACTTATATGGGCATCTAAGTAGACATATAGGCCTAAATTGTTGTATTTTGTTCGCACCATTGACTTTAGGAATAAGAGTAATGACCCCATAGTTTAGTCTTTGAACATCAACTGTTCCTTCATACATAGCATCAAATAGTTTCATAATATCACTTTTCACAATCTCCCAACAGTGTTGGTAGAACTCCGCTGGAATGTTGTCAGGACCAGGGGCCCTGTTACTATTCATTCCAAACAAAGCATTTTTTACTTCCTCTTCTGAGAACGGCCTACATAAATTCTCATTGTCTTCAGCTTTCAATTTCTCCTCTTCCCCCCACATATTATGGTCCACCTGGAGCAAATTCCCAGGTGCCGGCCCAAAAAGATCTTTATAGAATTCAGTAGCATGATTTAAAAGATCCTTCGTCCCTTCTATGACTACATCCCCTACATTCAGGGAATGAATAGTGTTTTTCCTTTTATTGCCATTAGCGATTATTTGATAGTAAGCAGAGTTACTATTCCCTTTGAGTAACCACCTCTCTTTAGATTGTTGTAGTAAGAATAATTCTTCATTAACCAAAATTTCATTTAATTACACTAACAATTCAGTCTTCCTGCAAAACATGACTGGATCTATCATTCCTCCTTCTTCTTCCTTCTCAATAATGGCTAACTCTTCTCTTATGTTCTTTTTTCTAATCTTCTCATGCCCAAACTTGTTAGAGCCCCAACCGTTAAAGAACTTCTTGAAGCGTTTTAATTTGATATTTAACACATCAATAGGATCTGTAGCTTTAACATACTGGTTCCAAATCTTCTCCACCAAGGATAGGAAATCGTCAGATTTGAGCCAACTAATTTCAAATCTAAACTCTCTTTGCTGTGGGACTCTCAACATGGTTATCAGAGGACAACAAAAGAGCATTATGGTCTGAAACGTCTCTAACAATCTTCCTAACATTAACTTGAGGGAAGAGATCCTCCCAATCACTGCTCATAAGGACTCGATCTAACTTTTCCAGTGTCGGATGGGCTTGGTTATTAGTGCCAAGAGTTGGTTTGGTTTTCAGCGAATCCGGATAGACGTCGACGTACACACTGCCTGTCAGCAATCATGGAATGTACTGTACGATCAGTAAAGAGCCACGGCTACATCACTCACTACCACACACACGTACACAAACTGAATTCAAAGGATCGACACACTGCAGAAGCTAGCTCCAATTACCCATGGCCTCCGACCACCGCCTGGGCGCGCTCAAGGCGTTCGACGACACCAAGGCCGGCGTCAAGGGCCTCGTGGACGCGGGAGTCACGGCCGTCCCCGCCATCTTCCACCACGCGCCCGAATCCCTCGACGACGCGCCCCATCACCATGGCCACCAGTTCGCCATCCCAGTCGTCGACCTCGCCGGCCTCGCGACACCGTTCGGGAGAGCCTCGGCGGTCGGCGCGGTGAAGGCGGCCGCCGAGACGGTGGGCTTCTTCCAGGCGGTGAACCACGGTGTGCCGGAGGCAGCTCTGTCGGCGATGCTCGCGGCGCTGCGGGGCTTCAACGAGGAGACGGCGGATGCCAAGGCGCCGTACCACACCCGGGACGACAGCCGGCGGGTGAGGTACCATAGCAACTTCGACCTCTACCAATCGCCGGCAGCCAACTGGCGTGACACGCTGTACATGGAGATGGCTCCGGAGCCGCCGGCGCCCGAGGAGATCCCGCCGGCGTGCAGGGCCATCGCGCTGGAGTTCGCGGGGCTGGTGCAGGGGCTGGGGAGCACGCTGCTCGGGCTGGTGCCGGAGGCGCTGGGCCTCCGGCAAGGGCACCTGGAGGAACACACACAGTGCCTAGAGGGGCCGAGCCTCGCCTGCCACTACTACCCGGCGTGCCCGGAGCCGCACCTGACACTGGGCACCACCAAGCACTCCGACCCCGGCTTCCTCACCGTGCTCCTCCAGGACGCCGTAGGCGGCCTCCAGGTGCTCGTCGAGGATGACAAGCAGCAGCCGGCGTGGGCGGACGTGTCGGCAGTGGCGGGGGCCCTGGTGGTGAACGTCGGCGACTATCTGCAGCTCATGTCCAACGACAGGTTCAAGAGCGTGGAGCACCGCGTGGTGGCCAAGAGCGCGGGGCCGAGGGTGTCGGTGGCCTGCTTCTTCGGGGCGGAGGGGTCGACGAGGGTGCTTGCGCCGATCGTCGCTGACGGCGGCAACGCCCGGTACAGGAACACGACGGTGGACGAAATGGCCAGGCACTACAGGGCCAAGGGCCTCGACGGCGTCTCCTCACTCCAACACGTCAGGATCTAATGAATCTCACCCAAATGTATTTGTCGTGCTTATGATCGGACTTATTGTTTGGGCTTGAATCATGGTATGAATGAATGATCTGATTATCCAACAATTTGTTGATGTACAAGAGTTCGGGCTGTTGTTTTTCAACTAGGGGGTGTTGTTTTTCCAAATAAGATTGACTTCGTGCTTGTATCATTAGTAGAATATGGACAACTAGAAATAGACAGTGCGTTTGTATTATGTTTCTATTAAATTTATTTTTATGTCCCCTTGTTTGATCGATGCAGTTTTTATTTCCGATCCGGAGATTAGTATATTACTTCCTCTATCTCAAAATGTAAGATGTTAGAGCATCTACAACCAGGTCTTTCATACCCGTCTCAAACGTCCGAACAGGCCGTCCGGTCACTGCCCGGTCACAAAAATTCGATCCAACCGGACTTCTTAAACGGACCTCAATCATCCGGACTGACCGACATCCCTCATATCTAGCCCAAATATAGGGCGGATATGGAGCGGCCCGGACACGCCCGGGCGCATCTGTTTGACAGGTCCGGCCCACCACGGACCCCGCAAAAAAGCTCAATCCGGGCGGCGAGCTCAAACCTAGCTCACTCTCTCCCTCTCTCGCTCCGTCCGTCCACCCCTCTCCCTTTCCGGTTGCAATCCCATCCACCACCATGAGCAGATCCGACAGCGACTCCGGCTCGGAGCTCGACTACGAGGAGGAGATGGCCCTCCGCATTGCGCTAGAGCGGTCCAAGGTCGAGACTGGCGGCAACTCCGGATCTAGAGCGTCGCCGCACCTCCCGGGCCGGTGCAACGCGGACGTGGAGCTGGATCCTCCCGACCCGCGCGCAACAACGCCCGGTCAATGCAGTCTGCGTCGTCTCCTTCTCCCGTCGTCCGCTCCTGCACGCGGCCACCGCTGGGTGCTTGTGCCCGCGCCTCCGGGTCACATGCGAACTCCGGAGTTGGAGGCATGCACCGCGAGTGGAGGCGCGCACGGAAAAGGGAGGCAGCGGAGCAGTCTGCGTGCCGCCGCCACGGGACGCAGTCGGACGCCGACGAGGATGTGTGTCTCCTCGCCTGGGTGTACCTCCGCTCCCTCACGACGGCGGAGACGGACGCTCGCCGCCTCCGACGGAAGAACGCTAAGGCGCTCCGGCTAGCCATTGAGCAGTCGGAGCGCGAGGCGAAGGAGGCAGCGACGGAGAAGGCTCGGGTGGCAAGGCTAAAGCGGGAGCAGGACAGGGCGGTCCGTCGGATGAAAGGGCTCATCGTCCTCCACTACAAGAAATATGTCAACTAGCGACTTTCTCTTAGTGACCCTACCTGAATTGGTCGTAAATCCACGGCCATTTTGCTTGGAAGGGCTCAAACCCTGAATTGCCTTACACCAAATGGTCACAAAGCAGACAAGAGTGGTCCATGACCTTATTTCTACCTGATTACGAGCCATATAAAAGTTCATGAGGTTGTGAACGTGGATGCATTAGTACTTATTGCTATGACTAGGCACCACCTCATCAGTTTTGCCTATGTGTCATGTTCATGTGTCAATTTTTGCCCTAGGTTGTGAAGCAACCTATATTTTCGTCATTACCAAAATTCCCCAAAAAATCTCATAAATTCTTTGGGTTATATCTTCATCAAATATGTAAAAATCCTTCCTTGCCTAGTTCAAAAATAATTCAACAATATTTATTTTCCTATTCTGTTCACAACAGCACTTTGTGAAGGAAGTGCTATTTATATATCCTTAACTGCCCTCGAAATTGTTGGGCACCCTTTCCTATCCAAATCATTGCTTTATGACAAAATTCAGCTCCATTTTCCTAGCAAATCTTCCTCGGCAAATTTCTAAAGTTTTTGTCCACCTAGAAGCATTGTGAAGGAAGTACCCTTTTCATATATCCAAATGACATGAAATTTATACAGTTCTTTCATATGCCCAAATTATCACCCTCCTCCAAATTGCAGCTCAGTCAAATCATCTATGTGAGCCCAGGTTCAATTTATATTTTATGGCCAGATTGAGCAAGTGTTGTCTAGACCCCTCCTATTACCCTCAAACTCTTTGGGCACTCTTCCATACCCAAATCATTGCGACATGATAATATTCAGCTCCATTTTCCTAGTAAATCATTCTCAGGAAATTTCCAAAGTTTCTACCTCAAGAGAAGCTTTGTGAAGTAAGTACAAGCTAGGCTTACCCAAATTATCTGAAAATTTACCAGCGCATGACCATACCTATGTAACTTACCTACACCAATTTTGAGATCATTTCATTCATCCAATCTCTCTCACTAGTTTTCCCAAGTTTCTGTCCATAGAAGAGCATTGTGAAGGAAGTACTACTTTGGCATGTCCAAATGGTATCAATTTTCTAAAGTGCTTTCCTATGCCCAAATAACCATCCTCCACCGAATTTGAGCTCAATCCATTCATTATTTTGAGCCCAGCTTCAACATTCATATTTTTGTCAAGTGTGGTACTTTGCAAAGAAAGTACCACCTAGGCTCCTCCTTTTGAGCTGACAATTTGTGAAGACATTCTCCTTAGTAGATGATCACCCTCAGCCAAAACTCACGCCCATTGGCCATGTGCATTTCCCGTACCGCTAATCAAACACTTGACTGCTAATTCATCTTTGAGCATAGGTCAGTCTCCTCGTGAGATTATTATGTTGTAATTTTCTTCCTAGCACCTACCTGGGGAGTGCCCAACCCACTAGACATGCCTAGGCCTCCTAGAACGCATGTTAACGTCAAGGTCACGTGGTGACCACGCGGCGGGCATGCGAGTTTACGCGCTTTGGAGTTGGGGCCCTGGGCCACATCCAAACCTCGACGTATCACCACCAAACCATGTATTTATGATTAAATATATACTTATGTACCTATAAATGATTTTTGGAAAAAATAAAGAGCAAACAATAAGGTAGCTGCAGTTCAAATTTGACCCTCTTCCTACTGAATCGGCTGGAATTTGTCTTTTTCACCAGAGGTGGATCAAAACTTTTGACACCCAACCATTTTTTTCAATTGTTCATTAAATATGGCATAGTATTTTAGAAAATTTATTTGGTCCAATTTTGCAACAAATATATGGTAGGTCCTTCACAAAGAAAACTCATTTCGGACACTCGGAAAATGGAAAATGAATTTTCCGTGCAAAGAAAATGAAAACTCCCTTAGGCAACATTGTTTGGAATTCCAAGATGCACCCTTGGGCACAATATGAGATCATTTGAACAAACTATGTCATGAATGTAGCCATAAGATTGATCATTTGGCTTGAAAGCCATAAATCTTCACGCATGATAGCTCATTTCTGAGAATACTTTTTTAAAATAATTGTCGTATTACAAGTTTATTATTTTTCTGGAAACTTGGTCATATATAATGACACAATGCGAAGGTTTCCCAATTTTTTGATTTTTTTAAATTTTTTATGCCCGTTTCAAAATGCGGTCAAAACGGCAGGCATGACCATTTCTAGCTAGTGGTTGAATCTTGGAATTTTTTTGCCGTTTCTCTAATTAAATAGATACTTATGTACCTCTAAATGATTTTTGGAAAAAATAAAGAGCAAACTATAGGCAGTTGCAGTTCAAATTTGACCCGCTTCCTACTGAATCAGTGGGAATTTGTCTTTTTCACCAGATGTGGATCAAAACTTTTGACACCCAACTATTTTGTCAATTATACATTAAATATGGACTAGTATTTTATAAAATTGATTAGGTCCAATTTTGCAACGAATATATGGTAGGTCTTTCACAAAAAAAAACTCATTTCAGGCACTCGGAAAATGGAAAATGAATTTTCCGTGCAAAGAAAATGAAAACTCCCTTAGACAACATTGTTTGTCATTCCAATATGCACCCTTGTGCACAATATGAGATCATTTGAACAAACTATGCCATGAATGTGGCCATAAGATTGATCATTTGGCTTGAAAATCATGAATCTTCACGCATGATAGTTCATTTCCGAGAACACTTTTTTAAAAAGAATTGCCGTATTACAAGTTTATTATTTTTCCTGATAACTTGGTCACATATAATGACACAATGCGAAGGTTTTGCAATTTTTTGTTTTTTTTTGAATTTTTTATGCCCATTTCAAAATGCGGTCAAAACGACGAGCTTGACCGTTCCTAGCTAGTGGTTGAATCTTGGAAAACTTTTGGTGTTTCTATGATTAAATAGATACTTATGTACCTAGAAATGATTTTTGGAAAAAAAAAGAGTAAACTATGAGGCGGCTGCAGTTCAAATTTGACCCACTTCCAGCTGGATCAGCGAAAATTTGTCTTTTTCACCAGAGGTGGATCAAAACTTTTGACACCCAACCATTTTGTCAATTTTACATTAAATATGGACTAAGGTTTTATAAAATTGATTTGGTCCAAATTTGCAACAAATATATGGTAGGTCCTTCACAAAAAACTCATTTTGGGCACTCGAATAATGGAAAATGATTTTTTGGTGAAAAGAAAATGAAAACTCCCTTTGACAACATTGTTTACCATTTTTCAAGATGCACCTTTTTGCACAATATGAGATCATTTAAACAAACTATTCCATAAATATTGCCATAACATTGGTCATCTCACTTGAAAAGCTATGAATCTTCATACATGATAGCTTATTTATGAGAACACCTTTTCAAACTAATTGATGTATTCCAAGTTTTTTATTTTTGCTGATAACTAGGTCATATATAATGACACAATGCGAAGGTTTACATTTTTTTTGATTTTTTTGAATTTCCTATGCCCGTTTCAAAATGCGATCAAAACGATAAGCATGACCGTTCATAGCTAGGGGTTGAATCTTGCAAAACTTTCGGAGTATCTCTAATGAAATAGATATTTTTATACCTAGAAATGTTTTTTAGAAAAATTAAAGAGCAATCTATCAAGCGGCTGTACTTTAAAAATTGACTCATTTCCAGCTAAATTGGACATAAAATGTGGTCTAATAATTTTTAAAAATGATGTGGTGTCATTTTGCAACAAATATTTGGTAGTTCTTTCATAAAAAACAATCATTGTTGCTCGAAAAATAGACAATGCTTTTCTTGTGAAAAAACTTAATTTTATTAAATTACGACTAATTTAGATGGTCATAACATTTTTAAAGTGTTTACTGCGTTTTGATTGGTCTATAAGCCTCTCACATGGATCATGCCTCCAACACCGTTGGATACCGCTGGATCCGACGGCAGCCCTCATCCCCCTCACACTCTCACCCCTCGCCCGTCTCACCCCCTCGTCCAAACACTAGCTTTCCTCGCGCCGCACCCGAGCCGTGCCTCCTTCCCTCCGCACGCCGCCACAGCTCGCCGCCGACGGCCTCCACTTCTCTCCCACCCGCCTCTCTCCCACCCCAGACGGATCGCCCAACACATCCATCTCTCCTCTCCTGCAACCCCTCTCTCTCTCTCCCCGCACTTCACAGCGACAACAAGCACTCCCAGATCCCTCCGGATGCCGGACTTGGAGGAGTCTGTGCAGCCCAAGCCCGCCGACCCCTCCGCCCCGCCCCCCGCCGCCGGTAGAAGATGGAGGCCCCGGGCTCCCCCTACGCCTCCTCGCCCTAGTCCGCGCCCAAGCGCGCGCCCCTCTCCTCCCCGCTGCCCCCGCAGGACCGCCCCGACGCCGACCACGACGCCGCCGAGCCTGAAGGTAACTAACCACACGCATCCCTGTGTTCTCTCCGCGAGCTGAGCTCCGGGTCCGCTCGCGTACGAGCATGGCCACCGCGGCCGCACGCGCGGATCTGCGAGATCAGGGCCCTGGCGCCCCGCCGCGAGCCTGAGATCTGCGGCCGGCCGCTGTGGTGGCGCCGGATTTGTGGTGGCCGGTTCCATGGCAGCGGGCGCTCACAACTGGCCAAGGATCATTCATGCTCAGCCCCTTTGTTTCGCACCTCACATGCCGCTGCGCCCGGTTGACCTCGCTGCAGTGCACGGGGGGATGGCGGTTTGGTTAATGTGCTCTGGTTCGTTCGTTGGCTGATTCAGTGCCATTGCCTACGCTCGAGTAGAGTTTAGTACACTACAGCGCGCCTGATTGTGCACAGCTACACTTATTTACTTTGTTTCAGATGCGTGATTGTAGTTTTTTTTGTTATTCCGGAGTAACAAAATTTTCTTTTGTGCTGTGCTGCAGAAGACGTACTCTTGTGTAGTTCAGTTAGAATAATTGCGATCTCTATTATCCAGTATGACCTTATAACAGTTTGGAATGATCTGTTTTGATTTACGAACACTTACTAGCCGTAGTAGTCAGTCCTTAGCTCTGTATGGTGGTCGTTGCTTCGTTGAATTGCTTGGCGTCGCTGTAGCCGTAGTAGCCAGTGCTACTGTTTCCACAATCGATGCTTACGGCCACTGCACACAGTCTATTTTAATCCTTAGCATCCACTTCATATTCTTCTAGTACTGATATTCTTCTCTGAATTCATAATTTTTCGCAGAGAAGCTGCAACCTGCAGAATGCAAGAAAGGGCTGATGTGTGTTGCGTCCTCGCCATTTCTGGACATCAAGGTTGGGCAGACCTACCAGATGTCCTGCTTCATTCGATTGTTGCTCTGGTGGGCTCCTTCTCTGACCTTCTTGCCTTCGCGGTCTGCAGGTTCTTGTCATCGTCCTATGTGAGCTGCGAACAGCTCATCCATCCCACCAACCCCGATAATTTTTATATATGCTTGCTATGGGTTTCCATTCAAATCTATAAGGTCGTTAACTGCTATCTTATTCAGTTTTTTTCTTCCCTGTATCTATCAAGCTTAGTCATGTTTACACACAGCTTCAGTAAATGGCATTGTATATGTTTTTCTCAGTAAATGCAAGACATTGTATTCAACACTAATCTCCTAAGTATGCCATGAGCATGTGAATAGCTCAATCCTGTTGTCTTTGTGCTTAGTGCTTACTGCCTAGGTGTTCTCAGTTTACAAAGGGTTTTGGGAGTACTTGCCTGTTGCAAATGGATGGGCCTGTTGTTAGATGCATGAGTCTGACACTCCAGTGATTTCTAACTTAGACACTTGTATTTATGCAACTTTACCAACAATTTTGTTTGCAACAGCATTATGCACATGAGGCAGGACTATACAAGTGAATTGTCGCAGTAAGGTCCTTCCATGGATTTCATGTGGCTCCTTGAGTTGTAAGATGCAGCTCCAACATTGAATATATTTTGAATGTTTCCAAAGATACTCTGTTACGTTTACTTCAATATATACATGCATGTTACTGATAGAAGCTGGCTGCAGGAATCTGTACACATATATACTCTCTTGTACAGTGCATTGCTAGATCACTCACTAGGCATTATGTAATACTACTAGGAGATATGGGTGAGGGACTAAAAGGATGATACGCTTCCATGAATTTATTTGTAAGAAGTTTTTCTTGGCTGTGTACAAATCAACCCAAATGAATTTATGTTCTTTTTACTTCCAGAGTTATAGTGCACTCATACTGTCATCACATTGCGTGTTCTTGCTGCATATACCTCTCTATTTGCTTAGGCAGACAACTACTTATGTAATATGCAAACAACAACAACATAGCTAGTGATGCTAATTCTACCTCTTGTTACAAAATCAGAATTCCTCTTGTTGCACATGACAACTCCGTTTCCTCTTGTTACAGAATCAGAATTCCTCTGCTTCTTATGCTACTCTGCTAGAACTCTGCTTTTCTACTTGTCATATTGAATATACATGTTCTAAACATTATACAGTACTTTCGTTGTTAACTCCAAACAACTTGGGATCTTCTCTTCTGCATGCAGCAACTGGCTTACCAGTACGCCGCCAAGGGGGCATGCCTTCCCTGGTAGCAAGGAGGGGGCATACCTTGCCCTGCAGACAGCAAGGTGAGACCATCGTGATCCACCCTCCCACTTCCTTCTCGTGATTCCCTAACTGCTCAACATGTTGATCTGTTCTTAACATCTGAAACTTGTTGTCTGCAGGGTGACTAGTGATATTCAGTTTTTTGTGTGTGTTTTCTACACACACACACACACACACACATGGTCCTTCCTTTTAAATCTCCTCTGCTGCTTACTGACAGAGTACTATGCACGTACAGTAGTTGAGTAGTAGTGTGTAGGTTATGGCTGTAGTGTGCTCTCACGTTGCATAAAATTCTGGTATTGTGTTCATATAGCTAATCTGCTGCTGTTGTGCATAAAATTCCAGGATCTTTGCATGTAAGTTCTGGCTGTAGTGTGCTCTCCCGTTGTACATGCCCCTACCTTTAGTAAGATTAAATTGCTACTATTAATGATGAATGGTTGAGTTTTAAAACTTGAAGCACCACCTACTTTCTGGTCCTGTAGTGTTTAAAACTGATAATTATGATGCATTGGTCGGCCATATGGCCTTGTTTTTTAATGCACACACACACACACACACACACACACACACACAGATATATATATATATATATATATATATATATATATATATATATATATATATATATATATATATATATGATGTAGTTGATAGGCCTTGATATCAACCTCTCAAGTTCATGTTCCCTGGTGTGTAGGTAACTAGTCATTTTTTGGCAAGCCTGTAATGAATTTATTAGAACTTTGCTCCTATTGCCGTGTACTGTATGAAGCAAAAAGGTCTATATTAGTGAGGATGTAAATGTAGAAGTATAGAAACCATAAATTCAAGCTTCTGCTGTAGCATGCTCAATATATATTGTTATAGAATAGTGTTCTACAAAAGGTTGAAACACCATGGTCTCAGTCATTTGTAGGAAGTAGAAACACCAAGGCTGACATGCACTTCACTGTTTCATTCGTTTTTTCTAATTTAATTTTCTGGATAGTAAATTTGCTAAATTTGCGATTGTACGCCCTTTGTGAAAAAATTGCATTTTATGTTTCCATGCCCTATAATGCTGAAGCACGGTTCTCTGATATTCTGCACCACTGAAAGGGTGATATCTTGTATAAATTTGGCTTTTGGCAGGTAATCCTTTTCCCTGCCATGTTCAGGTGCATCACTCTGATGCCGATGAAGGGTGAGATCTTGGTCGACACTATGGAGAAGACCGTGAAGCCTGGTGTGTTCCTCAAATCGGGACTGATAGAAACCGAAGGGCCACTCGAAGCTGTCAAAGGGCACTTGTAGATCTTGTGGTTGTGATTACACTTGTAGAGACTTGTAGAGCTTGTGGCTGTGATTACCATTGTATCTAAGTTATATGATGTAACAGACTTATTTTGGCTGTTATTTGAAGTATTATCTGTGCTTTCTGGTTGTTTTGATTTGAATATTGGTTATTTATTTACCGATGAATTGAAAACATGGACCCACATATTAGAACATGACAATCAGGACCCATTTGAGTAATGGACCCATCTCCTAAAAAATTACGAACCGTTGAGCCAGAAAGGCCTTGATCCGAAAACAAAAAAGGCTGAAATATTAGGCCAGGCCCATGTGGTAGAGCAGAATGACAAAAAAATGATAACTAAAAAGGCTGAATTAATGGGCTCGGCCCATATAGACACTGAATTGGACCGGGCTGAATCTTGTGCCACATCAGCTTGCCATGCTGGATGCCTACGTGGCCTGAGGAGGTTGCTAGTGACCAAAAATTTGGTCGTGGAACCAACGACCTTTTACATATCACAAAGAAGGTCACTAATTTCAGTTTACGACCGCCAGCTTTTGACCTTCTGGTTTTGGTCACAAAAAGGCCGTAAATGAAAAATATGACCTTTCAGAGACCAATAGTGAGGGTTACAAGTTGACATATTTCTTGTAGTGCTCTTCGACTCCGACTCCAACGACGGCGACATCGGCACCTTGTCGTCGGACGACCAAGATCCTCCACCAGCCTCGGACGCCTATAGTTGCGCCTGTGACCGGAAGGGCAAGGAAGTGGTTATTCTGCCCCCCCCCCCTCCTCCTCAATGTTTATACAGTTTAAGTTGTAGAAGTTTATGAACTTGTCCGTGGATGAACTGTGATCTTTTGGATGTGGTGAAGTGTGTTTATGTCTATTTGCAGCCGATCTTGTGTTCCTTTACAGCTCAATTTTGTTGTCCGTCGTCTGATCACGTAGGATAGATCAACGTGTACATAGGTAATATGGATATAAGACGCAAGATATGAGATACGCGAATACGGGACGGCAAATTTGAGGTGTGCCCGATCACTGCCCGCGGATGCGCCCGGCGCGTCCGCGCGCGTTTGAGGGGCCGGATTTGTCATATATGGCTGTAGATGCTCTTAGGAAGTAGTAGATTGCTAGCATGACATATCTTTTGTAGATTTTTTTTTTCAGGAAATATCTTTCGTAGATTGAAGCTGCTTAAAAGGCACACCAAAATACTGATGTTCTATCAACTTTCTCTGTCCTTCTAGAGGTTAGTGAATGGTTTAATAATCTGATGCTAATAATCAATTGTTATGATTAAACTGCAGAGGCTTCCTTTTTTTCCACATGGTTTTTTATATCTGCTATCTAGAGTCATGCCCGGTCGTTATTTTTATTTTCCTCGGGCAAAATTAGTTATATGTTATTTGTATTTTTCGATAAAGGGCGTTTTTTATTGATTCATAATGTAACATCAAGAGGATACATGCACTATGAACACACACCCGATCTTTGTATAACTTGCACACAGCAAATACTAACACACACACACACAATCCTGCTAGCAGATAGCAAAGTCATACAAAACCAAAACTATGCCTGGGATGAAGAGGAAAAAAGAAGCAATCAAGGCAGTAAACGAGGAAAAACAACAACGGCCATGGGCACCAACCACCACTTGACAATACAAGGACTACGATAAATGTCCTCCAAAAGCAACGTCTTCAGGATGGAAACGATACTCAAGTGTCGTCGTTGCCTGCTCCAACCACTGAAGGCTAGATCATGGGCTTTCATCCTGGAGATAAAGTCTGAGCACGATCCAAGCAATGTCTTCAACAAGATAACGATGGAAACCATCGCCATTGCCAGGTATAATAGACCAGGGTCACACATAGGATTTTCACCCCGAAGCTCGAGACTGGGTACCTGAGAAGCACCACCAAAACCGAAGTCATCTTATGTTGTCGCTTCCACTTTTCGCTATTCCAGCAGCATTGCACACGCGATAAGGCCACTAACAAAAGTGAAAGGTCATCGGCATCGCCAAAATCCCTTGGGACGCTCTGGCAGCATCGCATCATCCTCACAAGCGGCAGCCGGTGATAGATATGTATCAGACGACACCATCATACGCCGCCTCTTGCTTTGCCGCCCTTACCAGTAATGTAAGTTCACGGCACGTCACCCGCGAGTCCAAGCGGAGGATCGCCTCACGGGTACACGGATGGCTGCCATGGCATTGGCAAATCTTAGATCACGGGATCACGGCTTCTGAGCGAACTAGACTCTGTCAGGTACGTTGCCGGTACAGCTACAACACGCATTACGGAGGAGAGCTGACACCACCGACACCATAGACGCGTGTGCGGCCCAAACGGCTACTATGCCTGAAGCCACCGGTGTGCCGCTCGGGGGCAACACTACTGCACGCGTGCACAGACCGAATCCCATCGGGAGAGCGGCGACGAGGCCTCCCACTTGATCTTACCGGCAAGCGATGCATCCCGAATCGCTCCATCTTGCCGGCGAGTGGTGCATTGCCCTGACCACGTGATGCAACGAGAACCGCCTTCCAGATTGCAATGACGCCTATGTCCGGTGGTCCTCGCCCAGCTGTGGCCGCTGCCACTTCTTGTGTACTGTTGCTGCCTGTTGTCGCTACTGCAAGTCTGCAATAGCTGCAGCAAGCAGTACGTACATCCATCTTTGCTCGTAGATTGATGCCGTGCCGCCATGAATTTCCGGTCGCTGCTGCTCACTGCTAGCCGCTGCCGCGGACCACCAGGGCCCCGCCGCCACCGTCGGCCGCATGGGCTTTGCCCCGCGGTGTCGTCCGGCAGCGGCGAGGGAGAGAGATCGGAGAGGGAGGTCGCAGAGAAATCGGATCGAGATCCCCTCCCGTGTCGCCCGTCCGGACGACGCGGTCTAACGCTATGCATAGTGTATGATCCTGTTTATTATCGTCCATAATTTTTGCTCTTATAGGGTTATGAAAATGCATGTCATGCTATTGTATCACAACATTCCTATACCAATAATTCGATGGCACTAGCTTCTCCACACGACAAAAAACTGGAAATAACTCTCGAACCAACACAACCAGTCCAGGAGTCCCCTGCCCGCAGCACGACCTTCTCTATCACAGCACAAGAAACTGGAAGAAATCGGAACCATTATGTTGTGGTTTACATGACCGTTGACAAGGCAGATCTCGCAACAACAGGATGGGCTCCGGCTGCGGGCCGGGAATATGATGTGAAGTGACCCTGATGCCGGTCACACATCCACAATGACAATATGTTGCGTAGCGCAGTGAGGAGATTACGGCCGTTGTTGTCCATCCCTATGTGTTTGCTGTTTAATTTACAATTTCCTTGCGGGAGTTTAATTTACAATCTGAAGCTACCAAAATCTTTCTATTGAATTTTCTTTCATTTGATTAAACTGAAATATGTCTAATCAAAATTTTGTTATCACATATGTCGATAATCTTGTGGTTTTATGGGTGTTAAAACTTCATGTAGTCTTGGATTCGTCTGTTGATTTTGCAGCTTGAACATGTATATTTCATTCAGGACCAAAACCATTGCCGAAACACATTTTGTTTATTATTTGACAATTAAATATGCGTACTATATTCTCCGAGTTATTCAGCTATCTGGCGGGAGCATATGACACACATCATAACAAAAAATTGCTATCATTTTAGTTGACTCGAAATTGGATAATGAGAATGCTCTATGAAAATGGCGAAGACAACAAAGAACTTTGAGATTGTGTGATCTTAGACAAACTCATCTTACAGCATGGGGATTTCTAATATCATCATTTTTCTTTTCATCACATGGCAAACGGACAAAAGCCAACTTATAATAGACAAATATTGCTTATATATAATTAGTTTAGATGGTTGTGTGCATTATAATAATGAAGATACCGAGGGTATCCTCATCTAGTAAAAATATATCAATAGTTTAGACGTGTGTTGTACGTGCACGCTTACTAGTGCTTAAAACTAACCACGCGCGTGGAACAGGCGACCCCCCTCACCACCGACAACCGAGGTCGTCGACAGAGGGGAGCCGCCGCTGTCCAAATCCCTTTTCTTTCTTCAAAAATAACATTTTTATTTTTAAACACATGTCTATATTTTCATACACGTTATACATTTTAGTATACATCAAGAATATTTTATATACGTTGAACATTTCTCAAGTACATGATTAACATTTTTTCCAACATATGTTTTCATGCCTATTTTCTATACACATGTCCATTTTTCGTATATATCCAAAACATTTTTTAGACATGATTATTTTTCATATACATGGTTTTGAATATATATTCTGAATATGTGTTAAACATATTCCAAATACATGTTATAACATTTTATTTAATGATATAAACCATTTTTAAAACTATGTAAACTTTTTTTTTACTTTGTATAAACATTTTTTAAATATCATGAACATATTTTTTGAAACTAATTACATTTTAAAAAATGTAATAATTCTTTGAATGATACGATTTATTTGAATTACCTGAACATTTTTTTACATTGTATAAATATTTTTAAATGTCACATACATTTTTCTGGAACGGGCACACATTTTGTAAAAGCTATACTGGGTTAACATTTTTTTAAACTACAGTAGTAAAGTTTTTATATTGGGTTAATATTTTTCAAATTCGTGCTTCTTTTAGGTAAATTTAAGTATTGGAATATATGGTTAGGGTAAACTTAAGAAAATATGAACAAAATATAAAAACGAACGCATGAAAAAACACAGAAGAAAAATAAACTAACCTTCATGAAGCTACTTGGGTCGGGCTATTAGTAACGACGCTTGTGGTGAGACAAGCTATAGTAAGGCACAACCACTCCTTTGATCGTACGAGGAGCTAGATTCCAGCTGGAGGAGCTGGAGTCCACGAGTGTGTTGCTCAGGAGCGCTTATACTCGTCGTATGGTTCATGTCAGCAACATCTAAGATGGAATACCTCAAAGATCTTTGTAGGCTTATCATTTGTTCATATCGTCAAAAGTGTCAAATGTCGGAAGCTTAATGGTATATCATCGTAGTTTCATGGGAAAAATATCGGGTGATATCAACCCTTACATGCTCCCATGATACCAATTAAAAAAATTAGATGTTTCACAAATTCTAAAAAAAAATCACGAGTATTCACTAGACATGTGTCTACAATGCCTAAACTTTTCAAATAAAAATTCAAAATACAGATGGAGAAACAAAAAAGGGAAATTCAGGTGTGAATAGTGCCATTTTTGGTTTTGTCTTCTTTTGACATCATTCATCTCATTTTCCTCAATGTGTATTTTTTTTAAAAATAAGACCAACCCAAGGGCTAACCCTTGTTGGCATTTTTTTTACAGAAGAAACTCTGCGAGCACCACGCGTCAAAGCCGAGGCTTGAACTCGGCTGGGCTGGCAGCTACCCCAGCTGTCCAGCCAACGGATCGACGCCCCATCCTCCTCAATGTGTATTTTGAGTCTGATCTAAATTTATTAGGGGTTTGGACACATATAATCTGAGCATTCCCATTTTTATGATTTTTTAAAACATTTAAATTTGAATTTTTAAAATTGGTAGAATGGGAGCATGTAAGAGTTGGTATCACCTGATACTTTCCCGTAGTTTCTTACGAGCTTTTATTGATTATATGTGATGATAGATTGTGAATGTTGGTACCAATAAACTACGGTTTACAAGAGCTTATGCCTCAATTTGTGGCATAAAAATGAAAAGAAGTCGACTGAATGATAAATTACAAAAAAGATTGTTGCGCACATGGATTACCCCGTCATGCACTAGGAAACATGTTGCAGCTTGGAGATTAGCGGTGGAGGTAAGCGTCCAACTTGACAACTTCCTTGAAAACGTTTGTGATGATTCAAGACTCTCCAATTTGAAAAAGGTTAGTGATCTTTATAGAAAACTAGTTGAGGCAAAGAAATATACACGTTTTACTTTAGTATTTCTTGTGATGAAGCTAGCATTGATTTTGCTGATCGCCACGCCCGCAATTGCGAGCATTCTCTGAAGAAATAGGCTTTTACCCCGTTATATAGATATAGCAACCACCTGATAGAACATTCCGATCAACGCTGAGGCTAACAGCACAAGCACGCCCAAATAAAAATACAAGAGAAAATAAGAGATGAAATGTCAACAACGCCGGATCAACGAAAGCTATGGCACCCTGCGACCGCTGCGCCCACCGAAGATAACCACCACGCTCCAAAGCCACCGAGTTGCCGTGTACCAAGCACCACCTTCACGAAGGGATGCGACGATGACGACGCTGCTGCCCGGACGAATCCTAAGATTTCTCCCGGTACACGGAGGGTAGTGGGGGAGAGGGTCACCCGACGCCCTTCAAGAAGGATGGCGGCGCCCACAGGCGTCACCGCGTCGGTGCCGGCAAGGCCCGAGATGGATTTCTCCCGACCCCTCGCGCCCACCACCCAGGACCAGCCTTCGGCTCCACCACACCTGCCGCCCACCAACATGCGCCAACACAGTCACGAGGACACCGCCGTCGACTCACCACGGCCAACGAAGTGAGGCCGGCCGGATCCCAAATGAGACACCCGTAGACAAAGACCAGCAGCACCGCAGCCATGAGGGAGGGAACAACCTCCACCGACTTAGGCGGTAGCAGACCGGGCGTAGCAGCAGATGCACACCAGACCAAATGTCCGGCCGAGCCCTGGACGGGCCCGTGAAGCTCCGCTGCCATGCTGCAGCAGTCGTGGCACAACAGCCGCCGTCCCTGTCGCGAGGAGCTTGCCAGAACCACCGGAGAACAACCCACCGCAGCCCCCCCCAGCAGGCCCACCCTAACCCAGATCGGGCCCGTGGGGCCTATATCTGGGCCAACCGGGCGCGGCCGGCCGCCGCCGCCAGGGGACAACGCCACCGCACCGCCGACGTCCAGATCCGCGCCGGAACGCCGCCGGCCGAAGCGCTCCGCCCCCAGGACCGCACGCCCGAATCGGGGTCCAGCGACGGGGGAAGAAGGGGGGCCGCCACCGACGGACTGCGGGGCGCCGCGCGAGCAACGCCCAGCCGCGCCCGTCGGCGGCAGCGGCGAGGGGAAGGGGGCGGCGACTCGCGGGGAGGGGAGGAGAGGGGAGCCGCCCCGATCGCCTCGCTCGGGGAGGGCGACGCGGGGGGCCGAGCTCGGGGGGAGGGGAGGAACGGAATTCGGCAACCTGCGAGCATTCTCTGAAATGAAATAGTATCAACAATGAAATAGTATCAAGTCTAGTTTGCACAATAGAATATATAGCCGATGATTCCATGTATTGTTATCTTGTTACATATATTGAAACCGATGTACTTCAGCCTATTAGTGCCGAAGCTGGGTACTTACCAAAATATGCATGATCACAAATAGCTGCTACCAAAATATGTTTGTAATAAAGCATTACTTTTTTCGTTCATGTTTAATTTGTGGGTGTGTCTAGGGCATATCTAGATGTGCTCTAGTTATTATACATCTAAGTGAGTGAATCAAGTATAAAGAGAAAAAGAAAAAAGAGAAAAAAATATTCACACGAATCTCAATGTAAGATCAATGACATATGACTTAGATGTGCTTTAGCAAAACTGTTAATTTGTATACAAAGTTTTTCTAAAACTTGATGTCACAAGGTTTAGATCCTGGCATCACCAATGACACCTCCTCGCATTGCTCCTAGCTATTCTTCTATGCATGTTCATTTTTTCGCAATGGGTGTTCAAAAACAAGGTGCTTCCGACAAACCGGTGGCACGTGCTAAGAGAAGAAAACGCCGACGATGCATCGGAAGAAGGTTGTGTGTTGGATTGTGGCCAAAAGGCACTTTACCAATATTTTAGTCATGACCATAAACTTGTTCTTGGTTTGGATCATGGTTTTTGGCATGTCAATGCCTCTTTGCCCACCTAGTTCATTTTTCTTGCCAGTGCTTGCTAAATCATTGAGTAGTAAAATCTTGACCAAAATATTAGCAAGCCAAATGTATTTGGGAAGGCAAGCTTAGGCTAAAACCAAATATACAACCGAACAAATTGACGCTTTGAGATGTGTGTTCCACAATCCACAAAAGTTGGTTTGGTTTTCAGCAAATCCGAATAGACGTCGACGTATACACTGCCTGTCAGCAATCATGGAATGTACGATCAGTAAAGAGCCACGACTACATCACTCACTACCACACACACGTAGACAAACTGAATTCAAAGGATCGACACACTGCAGAAGCTAGCTCCAATTACCCATGGCCTCCGACCACCGCCTCGGTGCGCTCAAGGCGTTCGACGACACCAAGGCCGGCGTCAAGGGCCTCGTCGACGCCGGAGCGACGGCCGTCCCCGCCATCTTCCACCACGCGCCCGAATCCCTCAACGACGCGCCGCATCACCATGACCATCAGTTCGCCATCCCGGTCATCGACCTTGCCGGCCTCGCGACACCGTCCGGGCGAGCATCGGCGGTCGGTGCCGTGAAGGCGGCCGCGGAGACGGTAGGCTTCTTCCAGGTGGTGAACCACGGCGTGCCGGAGGAGGCCATGTCGGCGATGCTCGCGGCGCTGCGGTGCTTCATCGAGGAGCCGGCGGTGGCCAAGGCGCCGTACTACACCCGTGACCACGGCCGGCGCGTGAGGTACCAGAGCAACTTCGACCTGTTCCAGTCGCCGGCGGCCAACTGGCGCGACACCCTGTTCATGGATATGGCACCGGAGCCGCCGGCGCCCGAGGAAATCCCCCCGGCGTGCAGGGCAATCGCCCCAGAGTTCGCAGGGCTGGTGCAGCGGCTGGGGAGCACGCTGCTCGGGCTTCTGTCGGAGGCGCTGGGCCTCCGGCGAGGGCACCTGGAGGAGGACGCCGCGTGCCTAGAGGGGCTGAGCCTCGCCTGCCACTACTACCCGGCGTGCCCGGAGCCGCACCTCACGCTGGGCACAACCAAGCACTCCGACCCCAGCTTCATCACCGTGCTCCTCCAGGACGCCGTCGGCGGCCTCCAGGTGCTCGTCGACGACGACGACAAGCAGAACCCGGCGTGGGTGGACGTGCCGGCAGTGGCGGGGGCGCTGGTGGTGAACGTGGGCGACTACCTGCAGCTCCTGTCCAACGACAGGTTCAAGAGCGTGGAGCACCGCGTGGTGGCCAAGAGCGCGGGGCCGAGGGTGTCGGTGGCCTGCTTCTTCCGGACGGACAGGTCGACGAGGGTGCTCGCGCCGATCGTCGCCGACGGCGGCACCGCCCGGTACAGGAACACGACGGTGGACGAAATGGTCAGGCACTACAGGGCCAAGGGCCTCGACGGCGTCTCCTCGCTCCAACACGTCAGGATCTAATGAATCTCACCCAAATGTATTTGTTGTGCTTATGATCGGAATTCATGTTTGGGCTTGAATCATATACCAGTACTCCCTCTTTAAAGAAATATCTAAACGCTCTTATAGTATTTCTTTACGGAGGGAGTACATCTTAGCAACGCAAGAATAAAATGCAATCGTTGTACTCTTCCCAATCGCGATATTGTGGTTTGTGGATTCAGTTGGAAATGCAGATAAGATTTAATTCCCTGAGGTATTAACTAAAACATGTCTAGTACATCTATATTTTGATAAATGGAAGTCATGTATTGCGAAACGGAGGGACTAGTTTTGATGACTGATTACCAAACACTGGCCTACGGATCTCGCTGATGGAACCAGACCTGAAGAAATCGACGGATAACGAAACTGGATAGTGCTTCCCACAAAAGCTTACATCTCATCGACACTCGGGTGATATATCTTGTCGGTGAACCAAATGGAAGGCGATTTGTAAGGGTAAGCTTCTGCCAGTTAAATTTGTTTGATAGGAGTACTATCTAATCTGTATGTACAGAGTTTAAATGCTTGTGTAATGTAAGCTAATGCACCATCATTCCCTCCCACATGTACTCCAGTTGGGAAGAAGATTGCCAGCTGACCAAACAGGCACTAGTAAGCTAATACCTTCGAACTACAAGGAGATCCACCCCGACTACCCTGAGGCAGTACGTCGGGTGCAGAGCAATCAACTGACATACATAATTTTGGTTACAAGACCATGCATGCTGTTGGTTGCAAGAAATACTATTTGATTTTGGTGAAATAGCATTATATCTCTGGTTAATACTGTATATGGCTATTGCATGTGTTACTTTGCTTCCAGCTTAATCATTCTCGTTTAGAACATTTCAAGCAGAAGATATAAGGCCTACAAAAGCATCAGAAATTTCAGAATCAGAGGCAACTCTTATTAGGGCACAAGCTCCCATGAAGCCAATGTCAGAGGTTCTATCAGGAACTTATTCCAATTGATACCACATCACATACAACACCGCAGGCAGGGAAGAAACCATCTTAATTACAGTGAGCTTAACACCATGGATCTCCAGCTGCATATGCACCCTACACCCTTCGTCCTAGATCCATATGTCAGAGGTGCAGTCTCCCCCAGGATATCTCATTTCATGGGCCAATGAGGGACCTTCAGGCTCGGTGCCAAAATCCACGAAGAAGTCGGGGTTGACAGTCAGCCCTCCTTCCTCGGTGTCGACGTCGATCTGCAACATGTGAGATCCCTTCTTGAGAAGGTCAGGGCCATAGAACTGCTCGTCCCACCGGCTGAAGAGAGAGTTGGTTACATAGACCCTCTTGCCATCCAAGCTCAGCTGAATCATCTGCGGCCCACCTCTAAGCCGGTGCCCCTGAATACAAGACACATGGTATGTCAGAGTAATGTTGAGTGACTAGAAATAAATACTCCCTCCGTCCCAAAATTCTTGTCTTAGATTTGTCTAGATATGGATGTATCTAATACTAAAACGTGAGTTGATACATCCCTATTTAGAAAAATCTAAGACAAGAATTTTGGGACGGAAGGAGTATGTTCCAAATATTGCAGTTTCATTGGATCATTCGGTTTAGTTGAGAATAAGTATAGCAGCATTGCAAGCTGGATGTGTTCCAGTTGGTACTTGAATCACCCATCAGTTGAACTATATATAACCAGTATTGAATTGTGACTCTGGTTATTTTTTAATAAAAGATACAGAAGATATTCTGAAGAATGTAACTTATGTACCAAGCCATTAAGATTTAAGAGGAGTACTGTAGAGTTTACCTTGACTTGGGGCACAGCATACTGCTCTTCTTTGTCATCGTCGGTCACATAGACAACATCACTGCCCTTTTGAAGAAGCCCACCTACAAATACTTGCCCAGCCAACACAGGCTTTGCAGGGTCCTCAATGTTGTACTGCCTGATATCCCCATGAAGCCAGTTGACCAAGTAGAGATAACGGTCATCCAGAGAGATGACAAAGTCAGTTATCAATCCTGGCATTTCTGGCAGCATCCAGTTGCGCACCTTCAGTGGCTCTATGGATATAGCTACCTACAAATACAGGCACAAGAAGTGTAAATAAAATGAAAATAAACTTCATTATGTGTGAAAGAAGTAGGCATTAGCATGTCATTGCGGACAAACCTCATGGCTCCATGATCCATCTGCAGTTTTGAAGAATCTCACCATGTTGCTTGTCAAAGCACAGCCAACATAGCCAGTGTCCTTTGATGGGTCATGTAAAAACCTCACCTGCAGAGAAGATAAAAAGAGAACTATGGTTATAGGATAATTATTAGACCCCTATACTCTTGGTACTTGATAGTTGATACACACCTCCAGTGGAAGAAGACCTGTGCTGCCTAGATCCAGTGTCTGCTTGAGCTCACCACCAGGCCAGTCATACACATGCAGGTGCCTTCCATAGAGACCATCCTGGACATGCTGGAGATCGAAACCTGTCCTGAAAGCTGCCGGAGCTCCCCATGAAGAGCTAATCATCGTCTTGTGACGAGGCTGGTACCAGAAATCATAGCCAAACAAGGGGCTGTGACCTGGCTTTTCCCAACTACAAGTAGCAAATAGTTAAATCAGTACAGTTGGAGCCACTGAAAACTGTCTGTTTCGGAAAAGTAAGGCATCAATAATAGGAGTACTAAAGTTTTTCAAAGCTGAAATATTACTGAAGATTTTGTAATATGTAAATCAGGATGGAGTGGTTGGATGATTCTGATATGCTGAGATGGTTTCATGATGAAGTGACAATATGTTACAGAATGCATTTGAGCATATGTTATGTTTCCATGTCAATGGTACCCAGATTGTGGGCAAAAAACTTACCGCCCTTTGACGTTAAACTCTGAATCCAACAGGAGAAAGCCATTGCCAGCAGCATTGCCCTCCTTGTCTCCCAGGCAGGAAATCATGATATCCCCAGTTGCAAGGCAATGGGATGTGTGAGGGAACCCAAGCCCGGTCTTCTCAGCAATGTCCTCAGCCTGGACAACCTTGTGCAGAGCAGGCGCCCTCGGATCCTTCGCAGTGTCGACCACATACACGCGACCAGACCTGTGAACAACCAGCAGATCAGCATTTCAAAACTGAGCTAAAATTCAACCGTTCATTCATCTGATTACTCACAGCAATGAAGGGAGAATCAAGAAGCGCCGGCTCGTGGATGGATCACCATGGCAGGAGCTGCAAGCGTTCCAGCCGGAGTGATGCAGCTCGTCGCCGATGTGGGTGGCCGGGAGCCTGTGGATCACCTGGGAGTAGGTCGCTGAATTGGGGTCGACGTCCACTGTAGCCAGGTAATCCGGCTTGTTGATTCCAGTACCTGCAAAATTCAGTACAATCAGGCAATCAGCAAGACTTCACACAATCAGGCAATCAACCTGTACAAAGGCACACCCGTACATCTCTTCTCATGCTCACATGGTTTGTTCTGCCTTCAGAAACTGCCATGAAGAGAGGCCATGTGAAGCTCAGAAACAGACAGGGACTGAACTAGACGGTTCTGAATGATCCACGACTCAGCCAACTTGGACACTTGTGTAACAGCAAATGGCAGTTTCTGCCATGGAGGGCACATGCATGCTGCGTGCATATGTACAGTAGTAGCAGTACATATCAGAATTAAAGCCGGTCTATATGGTTAGACACTACATTACACCCATTACATTAAGTTGGACGGGCTAAAAATACTCCAGCCCAGTGTCTACACCAAAGCACGAAAAATTGCACATCTCTGACGAAAAGAAACTGCCATATGCAGAGTAATTGGAGATCTGAACCAAGGCTCTCTTTTCTTTTTTGCGTGGACCAAGGCTTATTATTAGGAAGTTAGAATAGCAAAGCATATGCCAATATTCTTCTTGTCCTCATTTAGTCATCTCTGACACCCATATTAGGAATTTAATATGTTTACTCATTTGATTCAAATATTACTAGGATTTTAATCCTGGAAGTCTCACTTTCTCGATTAGGAGTAATATGGAATCTGAGTACATTAGAAAGAGACTTCCAGGATTAAATTAAGTGGCATGTCCATCTCAGATTCTCAGTCCAGTCCAGGTTAAGTCAAGCCTGTGCAAGCTCCTGCTTCTGCTGCTGTTGTTGTTGTACTACTCTACGTCCCTATACTTTAATTATAAGAACCTGTAACGGAATCATAATTGCTCGCTGAGATCTAAGCGCCAACCGCAGTGCGGGTGTCAGCGGTGTGCGCGTGCGTTGGCCGTGCGTATGAGTGGCCTTTTTTCCAGTGTTGGAACTTGGTACTTGGAAGAGGAGGGTCGGGCGGAAGGAAGGATTGGTACCATTGTAGACGCAGGTGACGTAGAGGAGCCCCTCCCGCGGGCCCTTCTCCATGGCCTCCCTGGGCGTGGCGTACCCGGGGCCCTTCGCCGCGCAGCACCCCGCCCCGGCGCCGTTCGCCTTCGCCACCGCCGGCACCGCCGCGTCAGCCACCGCTGCGGCCATCTGTGATCTCAGGACGCCCAAATTAGTTAACCCCCTGCCTGAAGGAAAACGCCGCTCCCGGTGCCAGCCGCCGGAGAGCAGCTGACGGAGCAGGGAGCCGAGCTCAGTGCTGACTCACCGGAGGGTAGGAGTTCTCTTCTGCTGTGCGAGAGGGACAGAGGAAGGGAGCAGAGGAGAGGAGAGAGATGGTGGTGGGACTGCCCGCCCGGGAGACGGGGGTAATTATAGAGGGGAGGCTAACTTTGGCTGCCGCCACGTGGGCGGAGGGGATGCCGCGGGACGCGCCTCGCGATGCGTGCGGCTGGCTATAGGAGGGAAGGGAGGCCGGAGGCGTGGCGAGTGAACCTGGGCCCGGGGCGTGGGCAGGGCGTCGTCGTATCTGGACGATAATGCGGGTGCCTGCGTGGCGGGCGGGATCGATCCGTCCACGAACTGGGGTTGGAGAAAGCTTGGACCGTCGATGGCGACGCAGCGAGCGGTTCGTGGCGGTGGCTCGGCGCGTCCCGATCCGGGGCCTCGCGGTCGCAGCCGTGAGCCGCCCGTCTTGGCCGGAGCCTGCGTGCGCCACGGGCCGTCCTGTGTGGGTGTGTGTGTCTGCGTGTGCAACGGACGCTGCAGCTTTGCATTTTTCCTAGCACGAAATTGGCACTTTATTTCGTAATACTACTCGTAACGTTCTTATATTTCTTCGCGAAGGAAGTATTTATCTAAATATGGATGTATCTAACACTAAAATGTGTCTAGACACATCCGTATCTGACAAATCAAAAACAAGCTTTTTGAGACGAAGAAAATACTAATGTACTCTCTCCGTCCGAAAAAACTTGTCCCAAACTTGTTCCTCAAATGGATGGAGTGCTAGATACATCCATTTGAGGAACAAACATTTTCAGACGAAGAGGGTACTCTTTAATATTAATCTATACTCCCTCCATCCCAAGTTATATTTGTATCTAAACAAATCGAACATAACATATATACTCCTTCCGTTCCAAATTACTTGTCGCAGAAATAGTTATATCTAGAACTGAAATACATCTAGATACATCCATACTTGCGATAAATAACTCGGAACGGAGGGAGTAATAGAGTACTGTATATCTCTATGCATGCATGGTCGGCCATTTTACGTTCCTGTCGTCTCACCTTTCATGTTGAAAAATGAACACATGTGCTACCCAGGCCCGACCGCTCTGACAACTCGACGAGCCGATCTTACAGCCATTTGATTTGAGGGGTCTGATTAGACACTTTCTTCGTCTTTTTTATACAATGTCACTTTGTTTCTTTTTGTCAAAGCTTGACCTATAATTTTGGTCAACAAAATATGGGTTATATACTTATATGTCACAAAAAATGTATCATCGGAATTTTTTTAAAATGTGCATCCAACCGAGGGATGCTTTTACTGCAACGGAATTCTTCGTGCCATGCGTTTTAGCAACCCCGGGTCGACGAACGCCATACTCGGCTCTACCAACCGAGGATGGCTATGCCAACCAGCGGCTCGATCGTTACGTGCTCTGCTCTACCACTTCTCATCTCTTGGTCAGTGGTCACACTTTGCGATTTGCCTCTGAGTCAGCGATGCATATCCCAGGCCGTACGTGGCCTGATAAGGATGCATGCCCTAAAACACGTCAGCCAATAACGCACGACCGAAAATTCCAAACTCACACGATGGAGATCTGGTACTAGTATCAGATTTAAGCTATCTGTCCGGATGGCACGGATCTGCTAGCTAGCTGCCCATGATCAAATCAAGGACTTTGCGCGCTGCCAGCTTCCACGTCCATCACAAGGCGAGTAAAATAGCCCTGCATGCATGGTTATCTCGATCTCTGCCTCGCTGGAACTCCGTATTCGGACGTATAACGGCTGCTCTATAGTTTTGTTTTATCACCATGCGTTGCGCGCGGCCGGCGCAGATGGACTATCGATGCATTATCTCCGCTCACACGGTCAGCTGGCGGTCTGGCTGGCATGATTCCATTGGGTAAAGAGAACACAATGATCGGGCTCGGAAAGCTGAGCCAGGTTTGTGTGGAGAAGAGCATGATTAGTGAGGACGGGAGCCATCTGAGGGGTAAAGCGCAGCAGTTGACCGAGTGAAGATTGCTGTGCTAGCTGCAGAATCATAGAAAATCCAGTTGATTGACATCTCATCTGGCTGTAAATAATATACGCACTGTACTAGTCACTGTGCGTGGCATACGGAAGATTATTTTACCGGCCTGCGTACGCTGATCAATAAGTGGGTGTAGACAAACAACGTGCCTCGCGAATGTGACGGCCGGAGCAGATTTTTCACAGCGAGCATGTCTACGGAACGTGACTGCGACATGGCTTCATGCATGCGTGTGCCTACCTTCGGCGTTCGTCCTGTCGAATTGGCAATAGCTTCATGTTTCCGCGAGAGCTATCAAATCAGTGACACGAACAGAGGAGAAAAGTAAGTAGAAAACTAAGATGATGATTGGATACCGCCAAATTGGACCAATACTGTTCCGGACACGAGAATAGATTATGTTACGAGATCGACTACTTGCATGTATGCACCATAACATTTCTGGAGTGGGGAAGCCGCAAAGCAGAAGTCGGCAGCTTTTTTTCTTTTCGTTATGCACCCAATAGGAGAGGAAAAATTTTGTTTTTGCTACTTTAGATTTTGCCAATTTTTCTGTCATTTTAAATTTTGACATTTCACTTTTGCCACTCTTAGAGCATCTACCGTCGGACTTTGCAAATTCGGCTCCTCAAATGCCCGCGGACGCGATTGAGCGCGTCCGCGGACAGTGACCAGTCATATCTCAAATTAGCCACTCTGCATCTGTCTCTCTCATATTTCATCCCCCAGATCCATACAAAGCATGTAAAGAAATCCTATGTACTACATATTACGTACTGCCCTAGATAGTCTCGTCGTCGGAGATGTCCATAATGACGGTGCCGGGCGATGGCTGGACGGGCTAGGAGGTGGGCTCCGGCTCATCCTCCTCCTGCTCGACCTCATCCATGTAGGTGAGCATCTTCGCTTCCTTCGCGGCCTGCTACGTCTCCATCTCCTATCAGCGACAGCGTCTTGCCTCCGCAGCCGACTCCGCACTACATCACGGTAGACATTAGGAGGCATTTTTAAATGCCTTGAAATGGTAAGAAAATGCCTTCAAAGAGCTAACATGGCGTTTCTAAAAAACGTTAAGTATACTCACGAAGGGAAAGCTGTTTGTTGGCACTTTCGAAGAATGCCTCGGATGGTTAATGTGGAGGCGATTTTAGAAAGTGCCTCGAAAGGTCAGAACGCCTCCAACAAAACTTCAGAGCGACTCGTCAGCTGCAACGGCCAACAACACAGGCTGGGCGCTGGGCCACGTTGTACAGTAGAGCAGTCACACTCGATTCTGGTGTGTATTTTGCAAATTCGGCTCCTCAAATGCCCGCGGACGTGATTGGGCACGTCCGCAGACAGTGACCGGTCATGTCTCAAATTAGCCACTCTGCATCTGTCTCTCTCATATTTCATCCCCTAGATCCATACAAAGCATGTAAAGAAATCATATATACTACATATTACGTACTGCCCTAGATAGTCTCGTCGTCGGAGATGTCCATAATGACGGTGTCGGGCGACGGCTGGACGGGCGAGGAGGTGGGCTCCGGCTCATCCTCTTCCTGCTCGACCTCATCCATGTAGGTGAGCATCTTCGCTTCCTCCGCGGCCTGCTACGTCTCCATCTCCTGCCAGCGACAGCGTCTTGCCTCCGCAGCCGACTCGGCCGACTGGAGGAAATCAAGGATGGCCTGTGTTAGAAATATGTCCTAGAGGCAATAATAAATTGTTTGTTGTCATATTTCCTTGTTCATGATAAAGTTTTATTATTCATGCTAGAATTGTATTGACCTGAAACTTAAATACATGTGTGAATAGATAAACAAATAATATGTCCCTAGTGAGCCTCTACTAGACTAACTCGTTGATCAAAGATGGTTAAGGTTTCCTAACCATAGACATGAGTTTTCATTTGATAACGGGATCAAATCATTAGGAGAATAATGTGATGGACAAGACCCAATCGTAAGCTTAGCATTCGATCGTATCACTATCACTTGAGTTTATTGGTATAGTTTTTTTCATGTCAAGTATCTATTCCTAAGCCCATGAGATCATGCAACTCCCAGATACCGTAGGAATACCTTGTTTGTTATCAAACGTCACTTCGTAACTAGGTGGTCACAAAGATACTCTACAGGTATTTCCGAATGTGTCTGTTGGGTTGGCATGGATCAAGACTGGGACTTGTTACTCCGTGTGACGGAGAGATATCTTTGGGCCCTCTCGGTAATACAACATCGTAAAGAGCTTGCAAGCAATGTGGCTAATGAGTTAATCACAAGATCTTGTATTACGGAACGAGTAAAGAGACTAACCGGTAATGAGATTGAACTAGGTATGGAGATACCAACGATCGAATCTGGTCAAGTAACATATCGTCGAACAAAGGGAATTGCATACGGGATTAACGGAATACTTGACATCGTGGTTCAACCGATAGAAAATCTACGTGGAATATGTAGGAACTAATATGGACATCCAGGTTCTGCTATTGGTTATTCATTGAAGAGGTGTCTCGGTCATGTCTACATGATTCTCGAACCCGTAGGGTCCGCACGCTTAACGTTCGGTGATGCTAGAGTTATATTGGGATATGCATGTTGGTGACCTGGGAAAGGTGGAAAGTCCACATGTGTATGGAAGGGAGGGGATTGGACTAGGAGTCCAACTCCTCCCCCTTGGTGCGCCAGCCCTAGGGCTTGGAGGGTTGGCCACCATGGCCCTCCACCTATATATAGGGGAAGGGGCACCCCAAGAGGAGACACACGCCCTTGCCCCCCCTCTCTCTCCCGTTACTTCGTAACTCCTCCGTCTTTTCGTTGTTTCGGTAGCGCTCGGTGTAGCCCTGCCGGAATCACTCTACCACCATCACCGTCACGCCGTCGTGCTGCCGAAGATCCCATCTACTTATCCTCCATCGCTTGCTGGATCAAGGAGGAGGAGACGTCATCGAGCCGTACGTGTGTTGAACGCAGAGGTGTCGTCCGTTCGGTACTTCGTCGATTTGGATTGCAATTGGATCGTGACGAGTACGACTACATCAATCGTGTGATATACGCTCCGCTTAACGGTCTACGAGGGTATGTAGACACACTCTCCCCTCTCGTTGCTATGCTTCTCCTAGATAGATCTTGGGTGTTCGTACGAACTTTTTTTATGCTTCGTTCCCCAACAGTGGCATCATGAGCTAGGTCTATGAGTAGATGTATATGCACGAGTAGAACACAAAGAGTTTTGGGTGTTGATGCTCAAATTGCTTACCTCTCTTGTCTTATTTGGATTCGGCGGTATTGTGGGATGAAGCGGCTCGGAGCAACTTTACATGTCCTCACACATGAGACCGGCTCCATCGACTGACAAGCAACTTGTTTTGCATAAGGTGGCTAGTGGGTGTGTGTCTCACCTACTTTAGTTGAATCTAATTTGATGAAGACGGTCCTTGTAGAAGGTTAAAAGGCGGCTTTATTATCACCGTTGTGGCTTTGCGTAGGTAAGAACGGTTCTTCCTAGTTGCCCATAGCAGCCACGTAAATTTGCAACAACAAAGTAGAGGACGTCTAACTTGTTTTTACGGGGCATGTTGTGATGTGGTATGGCCAAAAACGTGATGTGATATATGTTGCTGTATGAGATGATCATGTTTTGTAATAGGTTCATGACTTGCATGTCGGTGAATTCGGCAACCGGTAGGAGCCATAGGATTGTCTTTAATTTATTAATCGCCATGTAATTGCTTTACTTTATTGCTATGCGTTAGCAATAGTTGTAGAAGCAATAGTTGGTGAGACGACCACGTGACGACACGATGATGGAGATCATGGTGTCATGCCAGTGACGATGGAGATCATGCCACATATTGATTGCATGTGATATTTATGTTTTTATGCATCTTATTTTGCTTAGGACGATGGTAGCATTATAAGATGATCCCTTCACTTAATTTCAAGAAATTGTGTTCTCCCTAAGTATGCACCATTCCAAAAGTTCGTCGTTTTGAAGCACCTCATGATGATCGGGTGTGATAGACTCTACGTTTGCATACAACAGTTGTAAGCCAGTTTTACACATGCATAATACTTGGATTAAACTTCACGGGCCTAGCATGTACAGACATGGCCTCGGAACACAGGAGACTGGAAGGTCAAACATGAGCCATATAGTAGATATGATCAACATGGAGATGTTCACCATTGATGACTACCCCATCTCACGTGATGATCGGACATGGGTTAGTTGATTTGGATCATCTATCACTTAGACAACTTGAGGGATGTTGATTTAAGTGGGAGTACATTAGTAATTTGATTAACTGAACTAATTATCATGAACTTAGTCTTAATTGTCTCTGCAAAATTTGTGTTGTAGATCAATGGCCTGCACTGTAGTTCCCCTGAATTTTAATGCGCTCATAGGGAAAGCTAAGTTGAAAGATGATGGAAGCAACTATGCGGACTGGGTCCATAACTTGAGTATTATCCTCATTGCTGCACAGAAGGCTTATGTCCTTGATGCACTGCTAGGTGCCGCACCCCTGATAACCCACAAGTATAGGAGATCACAACAGTTTTCGAGAGTAGAGTATTCAACCCAAATTTATAGATTCGATACAAGGGGAGCCAAAGAATATTTGAAGGTATTAGCAGCTGAGTTGTCAATTCAACCACACCTGGAGATTAATTATCTATAGCAACATGATCAGTTGCAAAGTAATATGATAGTTTTGATACTAGTAGCAGTAGCAATGGTAACGGTAACAGTGATAGCAATAGTTTCGTAACAAGTGCAACAATAACGATAGCAGTAGTAACTTAGCAAGAACAATATAGGATAAATTCGTAGGCATTGGATCGGTGACTTGTTGGATGATGTTCATCATGAGACAGTTATAACCTAGGGCGATACGGCACTAGCTCCAGTTCATAAATATAATGTAGGCATGTATTCCGTAAATAGTCATACGTGCGTATGAAAAGAACTTGCATGCCATCTTTTGTCCTACCCTCCCGTGGCAGCGGGGTCCTATTGGAAACTAAGGGATATTAAGGCCTCCTTTTAATAGATAACTGGAACAAAGCATTAACACACGGTGAATACATGAACTCCTCAAACTACGGTCATCGCCGGGAGTGGTCCCGACTATTGTCACTCCAGGGTTGCCGGATCATAACACGTAGTAGGTGACTATAACTTGCAAGATTGGATCTTAATGATGATAACATAAACGGTTCAGATCTGAAATCATGGCACCCGGGCCCAAAGTGACAAGCATTAAGCATGGCAAAGTCATAGCAACATCAATCTTAGAACATAGTGGATACTAGGGATCAAGCCCCAACAAAACTAACTCAATTACATGATGAATCTCATCCAACTCCTTACCGACCAGTGAGCCTACAAGGGAATTACTCACTCCCGGTGGGGAGCGTCATGGAATTGGTGATGGAGAAGGGTTGGTGATGACGAAGAACGAAGATCCCCCTCTCTGGAGCCCCAAACGGACTCCAGATCTAGCCTCTCGATGAAGAACATGAGGTGACGATGGCTCTGTCTCGTGGATCGTGATAATTCTTTCTCCTAGATTTTTTTCTGGAAAAATAGGTATTTATGGAGTTGTAATCAGGGTTTGCGGGGCCACTAGGTGGGGACAACCCACCTGGGCACGCCAGGAGGGGGCGCGCCCTGGTGGGTTGTGCCCACCCAGGTGCCCCCTCCGGTAGGTCTTGGCTCCAGAAATTCTTGTTTATTTTATAAAAATTCCTCACAAAGTTTCCTTCCATTCCGAGGACTTTTATTTCTTCACAAAAACAACACCATGGTAGTTCTACTAAAAATAGCATCAATCCGGGGTTAGTTTCATTCAAATCATGCAAATTAGAGTCCAAAACAAGAGGAAAAAGCGTTAGGAAAAGTAGATACATTGGAGAGGTATCAACTCCCCCAAGCTTAAACCTTTGCTTGTCCTCAAGCAATTTAGTTGACATCAACCAAGGTATATTTGATATACATGTTATTGATGTGTACCTGTGACACCGCCATACCCTAATAGCATGTTATGCTAATTAACATGCGGTGTCATAATGGTCATTTTAATTAAGTTGCATTTAGAAAATAATCCCTCTCTCAATTGGTTTAAAATCGAATTTAAAATTTAAAGTCTAGAAATAATTTCACCAAACACTAGAATAAAATGTTTGTATTAATGTTAAAAATCCAATTATACAAATGTCATGTTGAACCCAACAAAATGCCCTTATCTATTTTTTTTAAAAATGGAGCAACACCACTTAAGTGGATCAATTAAATTCGAACCTAATATTTCTTAAAACATTTCAAGATGGCATGACACTTGGTGAGGTACTTCAAATGTGAAAATTTTCTTTTGGAACTAAATTCATTTGGTCACCGTGATAAATAGAAAACAGTAGCTATGTTTTTTTACACAAAAGTAAAACCGAAATTGCTATGTGCACTTTTGTCCCACCATGTAGAAGAAAACTAGAGGCCCAGCCCAACCTCCCAAGCATCCCCTACCTCTCGCTACGGGAACTGGAGGCTGCATGGAGGCTATCCCCATGGCACCCCTCCACATGTTGGCCATCCGCCGCATCCCCTCCCCCCCCGTCGGTCTACAAGACACCCCGCTCCCCCGGCTTGACCTAGCCCTCATTCCCCCGCACTCCTTCCCTCTCGCGCCATTCTCTTCCTCCCCGCACACACACGAACCACCACCGACATGGCCGTCATCATTCGCGTGCTCCCTGTCATCCCCAAAGCTTGAGGTCGTGCCCCTGGACTCCGCCGTCGCCCGCTACTTCCTCTACTCCCACCTGTTGGAGCTCGGCGCCACTACATCGCCTGCATCAAGTCATCTTCCACCTCCGACCACCGCTCATCGCCGCTTCGATTTGTTGCCTCCAAGCCTTCCCCGAGCTTTCTTTGCACCTCTACAGGTTCACGGTAAGGTCCCCGACCGATTCCCCTCGTTCCCAACTTCAATCCACCCCGTTAGGCGCCACCCCTGTGCTCGTCTGTGGCCGCCATGGACGGATCCCGAGCTCCTATGTACGTACTCTTCTGCTGCTCGCATGCTACTCCTGGTCGCAACCTCTATTGCTCCCCTTCCCGCCAGCCCTCACATGTGCGCGTGCGCCCGTGGGCCGCGCCCGGCCCCTCCTTCCCCCGCTGTTGCGCTCTCACCGCTGCTTCCTGCTGCTTGCTTCTGCTACTGATACGTCCATTTTGCATCATGTTTTCTTACTGTTATTTATGATGTTTTTATCCATAATAATGCTTTTTGTAGTAATTCTAATGCCTTTTCTCTCATAATATGCAAGGTATACACAAAGAGGGAGAATTCCGGCAGCTGGAAATCTGGACCTGGAAAAGCTACGTCAAGCCACCTATTCTGCACAACTCCAAACAAGCTGAAACTTCATGGAGATTTTTTCTCCAATATATGAAGAATATTGGAGCAAATAAGTATCAAAGGAGGCCCACCAGGACGGCACAACCCATCTGGGTGCCCTAGGAGCCCAGGCACACCCTCGTGGGTTGTGCTCACCCAGGCTCACCTCCGGTGCCCATCTTCTGGTATATAAGTCATTTTGACCTAGAAAAAATTAGGAGAGGACTTTCAGGATGGAGCGCCGCCATCTCGAGGCGGAACTTGGGTAGGAGCACTTTTGCCCTCCGGTGGAGCGATTCCGCCGGGGGAACTTCAAAAGTTCAAATCATCGTCATCATCATCACCAACAACTCTCCCATCTTGGGGAGGGAAATCTCCATCAACATCTTCAACAACACCATCTCATCTCAAACCCTAGTTCATCTCTTGTGTTCAGTCTTGTTACTGGAACTATAGATTGGTGCTTGTGGGTGACTAGTAGTGTTCATTACATCCTATAGTTGATTACTATATGGTTTATTTGGTGGAAGATTATATGTTCAGATCCAATATGCTATTTAATACCCCTCTGATCATGAGCATGTTTATCATTTATGAGTAGTTACTTTTGTTCTTGAGGTCACGGGAGAAAACATGTTGCAAGTAATCATGTGAACTTGATATGTGTTCGATATTTTGATAGTATGTATGTTGTGATTCCCTTAGTGGTGTCATGTGAACGTCGACTACATGACACTTCACCATATTTGGGCCTAAGGGAATGCATTGTGGAGTAGCAATTAGATGATGGGTTGCGAGAGTGACAGAAGCTTAAACCCCAGTTTATGCGCTATTCCGTAAGGGACCGATTGGACCCAAAAGTTTAATGCTATGCTTATAATTTATTCTTAATACTTTTCTCGTAGTTGCGGATGCTTGCGGGAGGGTTAATCATAAGTAGGAGGTTTGTTCAAGTAAGAACAACACCTAAGCACCGGTCCACCCACATATCAAATTATCAAAGTACCGAACACGAATTAAGCCAACATGATGAAAGTGACTAGATGAAAATCCTGTGTACCCTCAAGAACGCTTTGCTTATCATAAGAGACCGTTTTGGCATGTCCTTTGCCTCAAAAGGATTGGGCTACCTTGCTGCACTTCTGTTACTACTATCATTACTTTATCGTTACAAATTACCTTGCTATCAAACTACTATGTTACTTACAATTTTAGCACTTGCAGACATTACCTTGTTGAAAACCACTTGTCATTTCCTTCTCCTCCTCGTTGGGTTCGACACTCTTACTTATCGAAAAGAGCTACAATTGATCCCCTATACTTGTGGGTCATCACTATTGCGTACTGATGTTGCCTGCAGCCGCTCACCCCGGCCTCTACCTATTGTTGCTCCTTGCCCTGTCTACTGCCCGCTACTGCTTTGCTGCTAGTTGTTCCTCTGCTGCTGCCGCTTAGAGCATCTCCAGCCGTTCGCCTCCCCCAGGGGATAGAAAAAAGCGCCACTTGGGGGCGAACCAGCTATATTTTCAGCATGGGGGCGATCTGGTTCCCAGCCGCTGCCCCAAGGTCGCCCCAGACTGTTGGGGAACGTAGCATGCAATTTCAAAAAAAATCCTACGACCATGCAAGATCTATCTAGGAGATGCATAGCAACGAGAGGGAGAGAGTGTCTCCACGTACCCTCGTAGACTGTAAGCGGAAGCATTAGCTTAACGCGGTTGATGTAGTCGAACATCTTCTCGATTCAACCGGTCAAGCACCGAATGTATGGCACCTCTGAGTTCTGCACACGTTCAGCTTGATGACGTCCCTCGAACTCTTGATCCAGCAAAGTGTCGAGGGAGAGTTTCGTCAGCACGACGGCGTGGTGACGGTGATGGTGATGTGATCCGTGCAGGGCTTCGCCTAAGCACTAGGTGAATATGACCAGAGGATTAAACTATGGAGGAAGACGCCGCACACGGCTTGGAACAATTGGTGTGTCTCCAAGGGGTGCCCTACCCACATATATAAAGGAGGAGGGGAGGAGGCCGGCCACCAGGGGTGCACCAAGGAGAGGGGAGTCCCACTAGGACTCCAAGTCCTAGTAGGATTCGGCCCCCCTCTTTTCCTTCTCATGGTGGGGGAAAGGGGGAAGGGAGAGGGAAGAGGAGAAGGAAAGGGGGGTGCCCCCCCTCCCCTAGTCCAATTCGGACTCCCCATGGGAGGGGGGTGCAGCCACCCCTTGTGGGCTGCCTCCCCTCTCCCCTATGGCCCATGTAGGCCCAATATTTCCTCGGGGGGTTCCGGTAACCCCTCGGTACTCTGATAAATATCCAAAATGTCCCGAGACCATTCCGGTGTCCGAATACCTTCGTCCAACATATCAATATTTACCTCTCAGCCATTTCAAGACTCCTCATCATGTCCGTGATCTCATCCGGGATTCCAAACAATCTTCGGTCACCAAAACACATAACTCATAATACAAATTGTCATCGAACATTAAGCGTGCGGACCCTATGGGTTAGAGAACTATGTAGACATGACCAAGACACATCTCTGGTCATATTGGTTCCTACATATTCTACGAAGATCTTTATCGATCAAACCGCAATGAAAACATACGTAATTCCCTTTGTCATCGGTATGTTACTTTACCGAGATT
This sequence comes from Triticum urartu, assembly GCF_003073215.2. Lineage (NCBI taxonomy): Eukaryota > Viridiplantae > Streptophyta > Magnoliopsida > Poales > Poaceae > Triticum > Triticum urartu. The sequence goes on along the minus strand of NC_053024.1, from coordinate 651,583,446 downwards.
CGATCGTCGGTATCCTCATACCTAGTTCCATCTCGTAACCAACAAGTCTCTTTACTCGTTCCGTAATGCATCATCCTGCAACTAACTCATTAGTCACATTTCTTGCAAGGCTTATCGTGATGTCCATTACCGAGAGGGCCCAGAGATACCTCTTCGATACTCGAAGTGACAAATCCTAATCTCGATCTATGCCAACCCAACAAACACCTTCGGAGACACCTGTAGAGCATCTTTATAATCACCTAGTTACATTGTGACGTTTGATAGCACACAAGGTGTTCCTCCGGTATTTGAGAGTTGCATAATCTCACAGTTAAAGGAATATGTATAAGTCATAAAGAAAGCAATAGCAATAAAACTTAATGATCATTATGCTAAGCTAACGGATGGGTCATGTCCATCACATCATTCTTGTAATGATGTGATCTCGTTCATCAAATGACAACACATGTCTATGGTCAGGAAACCTAACCATCTTTGATTAACAAGCTAGTCAAGTAGAGCCATACTAGGGACACTTTGTTTTGTCTATGTATTGACACATGTATCAAGTTTTCGGTTAATACAATTCTAGCATGAATAATAAACATTTATCATGATATAAGGAAATATAAATGACAACTTTATTATTGCCTCTAGGGAATATTTCCTTTAGTCTCCCACTTGCACTAGAGTAAATAATCTAGATTACATTATAATGATTCTAACACCCATGGAGTCTTGGTGTTGATCATGTTTTTCTCGTGGGAGAGGCTTAGTCAACGGGTCTGCAACATTCAGATCCATGTGTATTTTGCAAATCTCTATGTCTCCCTCCTTGACTTGATCGCGGATGGAGCTGAAGCGTCTCTTGATGTGTTTGGTTCTCTTGTGAAATCTGGATTCCTTCGCTAAGGCAATTGCTCTAGTATTGTCACGAAAGATTTTTGTTGGACCCGATGCACTACGTATTACACCTAGATCGGATATGAACTCCTTCATCCAGACTCCTACATTTGCTGCTTCCGAAGCAGCTATGTACTCCGCTTCACACGTAGATCCCGCCACGGCGCTCTGCTTGGAACTGCACCAACTAACAGCTCCACCATTCAATATAAATACGTATCCGGTTTGTGACTTAGAGTCATCTGGATCAGTGTCAAAGCTAGCATCGACGTAACCATTTACGACAAGCTCTTTTTCACCTCCATAAATGAGAAACATATCCTTAGTCCTTTTCAGGTATTTTTGGATGTTCTTGACCGCTGTCCGGTGATCCACTCCTGGATTACTTTGGTACCTCCCTGCTAAACTTATAGCAAGGCACACATCAGGTCTGGTACACAACATTGCATACATGATAGAACCTATGGCTGAAGCATAGGGAATGACTTTCATTTTCTCTCTATCTTCTATAGTGGTTGGGCATTGAGTCTAACTCAATTTCACACCTTGTAACACAGGCAAGAACCCTTTCTTTGACTGATCCATTTTGAACTTCTTCAAAACTTTATCAAGGTATGTGCTTTGTGAAATTCCAATTAAGCGTCTTGATCTATCTCTATAGATCTTGATACCCAATATATAAGCAGCTTCACCGAGGTCTTTCATTGAAAAATTCTTATTCAAGTATCCTTTTATGATATCCAGAAATTATGTGTTATTTCCAATCAACAATATGTCATCCACATATAATATTAGAAATGCTACAAAGCTCCCACTCACTTTTTTGTAAATACAGGCTTCTCCAAAAGTCTGTATAAAACCATATGCTTTGATCACAATATCAAAGCGTACATTCCAACTCCGAGAGACTTGCACCAGTCGATAAATGGATCGCTAGAGCTTGCCCACTTTGTTAGCACCTTTAGGATCGACAAAACCTTCTGGTTGCATCATATACAACTCTTCTTTAAGAAATTCATTAAGTAATGCATTTTTGACATCCATTTGTCAAATTTTATAATCATAAAATGTGGCAATTGCTAACATGATTCGGACAGACTTAAGCATCGCTACGGGTGAGGTCTCATCATAGTCAACTCCTTGAACTTGTCGAAAACCTTTCGCAACAAGTCGAGCTTTGTAGACAGTAACATTATCATCAGCGTTAGTCTTCTTCTTGAAGATCCATTTATTCTCTATGGCTTGCCGATCATCGGGCAAGTCAACCAAACTTCATACTTTGTTCTCATACATGGATCCCATCCCAGATTTCAAGGCCTCAAGCCATTTCACAGGATCTGGGCTCATCATCGCTTCCTCATAGTTTGTAGGTTCGTTATGGTCTAGTAACATGACTTCCAGAACAGGATTACCGTAGCACTCTGGTGTGGAATGTACTCTGGTTGACCTATGAGGTTCGGTAGTAACTTGATCTGAAGTTTCATGATCATCATCATTAGCTTCCTCGCTAATTGGTGTAGGCATCACTGGAACTGATTTCTATGATGAACTACTTTCCAATTCGAGAGAAGGTACAACTACCTCATCAAGTTCTACTTTCCTCTCACTGACTTCTTTCGAGAGAAACTCCTTCTCTAGAAAGGATCTATTCTTAGCAACAAATATCTTGCCTTCGGATCTGTGATAGAAGGTGTACCCAACAGTTTATTTTGGGTATCCTATGAAGACACATTTCTCCGATTTGGTTTCGAGCTTATTAGGCTGAGGCTTTTTCACATAAGTATCACAACCCCAAACTTTAAGAAACGACAGCTTAGGTTTCTTGCTAAACCACAGTTCATATGGTGTCGTCTCAATGGATTTAGATGGTGCCCTATTTAACATGAATGCAGTCGTCTCTAAAGCATAACCCCAAAATGATAGTGGTAAATCGGTAAGAGACATCATAGATCGCACCATATCTAATAAAGTACGGTTACGACGTTCGGACACACCATTACGTTGTGGTGTTCCAAGTGGCGTGAGTTGCGAAACTATTCCACATTGTTTCAAATGAAGACCAAACTTGTAGCTCAAATATTCGCCTCCGCGATCAGACCGTAGAAACTTTATTTTCTTGTTAAGATGATTTTCCACTTCACTCTTAAATTCTTTGAACTTTTGAAATGTTTCAGACTTATGTTTCATTAAGTAGATATACCCATATCTGCTTAAATCATCTGTGAAGGTCAAAAAATAACGATACCCGCCGCGAGCCTCAACACTCATCAGACCGCATACATCAGTATGTATTATTTCCAATAAGTCAGTAGCTCACTGCATTATTCCGGAGAACAGAGTCTTAGTCATCTTGCCCATGAGGCATGGTTCGCAAGCATCGAGTGATTCATAATCAAGTGATTCCAAAAGCCCATCAGCATGTAGTTTCTTCATGTGCTTTATACCAATATGACCTAAACGGCAGTGCCACAAATAAGTTGCCCTGTCATTAATAACTCTGCATCTTTTGGCTTCAATATTATGAATATCTGTATCACTACGATCAAGATTCAACAAAAATAGACCACTCATCAAGGGTGCATGACCATAAAAGATATTACTCATATAAATAGAACAACCATTATTCTCTGATTTAAATGAATCACCGTCTCGCATTAAACAAGATCCGGATATAATGTTCATGCTCAACGCTGGCACCAAATAACAATTATTCAGGTCTAAAACTAATCTCGAATGTAGAGGTAGAGGTAGCGTGCCGACGGCGATCACATCGACCTTGGAACCATTTCCGACGCGCATCGTCACCTCGTCCTTAGCCAATCTTTGTTTAACCCGTAGCCCCTGTTTTGAGTTGCAAATATGAGCAATAGAACCAGTATCAAATACCCATGCACTACTATGAGCATTAGTAAGGTACACATCAATAACATGTATATCAAATATACCTTTCACTTTGCCATCCTTCTTATCCGCCAAATACTTGAGGCAGTTCTGCTTCCAGTGACCAGTCCCTTTGCAGTAGAAGCACTCATTTTCAGGCTTAGGTCCAGACTTGGGCTTCTCCCTGGGAGCGACAACTTGCTTGTTATTCTTATTGAGGTTCCCCTTCTTACCTTTGCCCTTTTTCTTGAAACTAGTGGTCTTGTTAACCATCAATACTTGATGCTCCTTCTTGATTTCTACCTCCGCAGCCTTGAGCATTGCGAAGAGCTCGGGAATCGTCTTGTTCATCCCTTGCATATTATAGTTCATCACGAAGCCTTTATAACTTGGTGGCAGTGATTGAAGAACTCTGTCAATGACACAATCATCCGGAAGATTAACTCCCAGCTGAGTCAAGTGGTTATGGTACCCAGACATTCTGAGTATGTGTTCACTAACAGAACTATTCTCCTCCATCTTGTAGCTATAGAACTTGTTGGAGACTTCAATCTCTCAATTCAGGCATTTGCTTGAAATATTAACTTCAACTCCTGGAACATCTCATATGATCCATGACGTTCAAAACGCCTTTGAAGTCCCGATTCTAAGCCATAAAGCATGTCACACTGAACTATCGAGTTTAGCTTGCCAGACGTTCATAACGTCCGGTGTTGCTCCTGCAGCAGGCCTTGCACCCAGCGGTGCTTCCAGGACGTAATTCTTTTGAGAAGAAATGAGGATAATCCTCAAGTTACAGACCCGGTCCGTGTAGTTTCTACCATCATCTTTCAATTTAGCTTTCTCTAGGAACGCATTAAAATTCAAGGGAATGGTAGCACGAGCCATTGATATACAACAACATAGATATGCAAAAACTATCATGAATAAGTTCATGATAAATTTAATTTCAATTAACCATATTACTAAAGAACTCCCACTTAGATAGACATCCCTCTAGTCATCTAAATGATCACGTGATCCATATCAACTAAACCATGTCCGATCATCACGTGAGATGGAGTAGTTTTCAATGCTGAGCATCTCTATGTTGATCATGTCTACTATATGATTCACGTTCGACCTTTCGGTCTTAGTGTTCCGAGGCCATGTTTGTACATGCTAGGCTCGTCAAGTTTAACCCGAGTATTCTGCACGTGCAAAACTGTCTTACACTCGTTGTATGTGAACATAGAGCTTATCGATACGTCTCCAGTGTATCTACTTTTCCTAATGCTTTTCCTCTTGTTTTGGACTCTAATTTGCATGATTTGAATGAAACTAACCCCGGACTGATGTTGTTTTTAGCAGAACTACCATGGTGTTGTTTTTGTGCAGAAATAAAAGTTCTCGGAATGAAACGAAACTTTGCGAGGAATTTTTATATAATATATAAGAATTTCTGGAGCCAAGACCTACCGGAGAGGGGCACCTGGGTGGGCACAACCGACCAGGGTGTGCCCCCCTCTCCTGGCACGCCAGGTGGGTTGTCCCCACTTGGTTGCCCCGCAGAACCTGAAATCGACGCTATAAAATCCTGTTTTTCCAGAAAAAAATCAGGGAGAAAGAATTATCGCGATCCACGAGATGGAGCCGCCGCCACCTCCTGTTCTTCATCGGGTGGCCAGATCTGGAGTCAGTTTGGGGATCCGGAGAGGGGGGGGGTCCTTGTAACACCCACGATGCGGCTATATCTCCCACATGTCGGAGCACGACTTAGAGGCATAACCGCATAGTAGGCATGTCGCAAGAGGGGTAATCTTTACACATCCCATGTACTGAATAAGAAAGGGATAAAGAGTTGGCTTATAATCGCCACTTCACACAATACATAAATATAGCATTACATCATCCAGAATACAATCAAGGTCCGACTACGGAACCAAAATAAAGAAAGACAACCCCAAATGCTAGATCCCCGATCGCCCCAACTGGGCTCCACTACTGATTAACTGGAAACGAAACAACACAACGAACACGATCTTCATGGAGCTCCCACTTGAGCTGGGTTGCGTCACCTGCACTGGCAACATCGGCACCTGAAACTGTTTGGAAGTATCTGTGAGCCACGAGGACTCGACAATCTCACACCCGCGAGATCAAGACTATTTAAGCTTTTGGGTAGGAAAGGGTAGTGAGGTGGAGCTGGAGCAAGCACTAAGCATATATGGTGGCAAACATACGCAAATAAGAGCGAGAAGAGAAGCAACGCAACGGTCGTGAACTAGAAGTGATCAAGAAGTGATCCTGAAACTACTTACGTTCAAGCATAACACAAGAACCGTGTTCACTTCCCGGACTCCGCCGAGAAGAGACCATCACGGCTACACACGCGGTTGATTCATTTTAATTAAGTTAAGTGTAAAGTTCTCTACAACCAGGTATTAACAAATTCCCATCTGCCCATAACCGCGGGCACGACTTTTGGAAGTTCAAAACCTGCAGGGGTGTCCCAACTTAGCCCATCACAAGCTCTCACGGTCAACGAAGGATATTCCTTCTCCCAGGAAGACCCGATCAGACTCGGAATCCCGGTTACAAGACATTTCGACAATGGTAAAACAAGACCAGCAAAGCCACCCGATGTGCCGACAATCTCGATAGGAGTCGCACGTATCTCGTTCTCAGGGTAACACCGGATGAGACTAGCTACGAGTAAAACCAAACCTCAAGTTTCCCCGAGGTGGCCCCACGGGCAGTTCGGTTCGGACCAACACTTAGACAAGCACTGACCCCGGGGGGTTAAAATAAAGATGACCCTTGGGTTGGCCGACCCGAGGGAAGGGTAGGTGGTGGTGAGGCAAATGGTAAAACCAAGGTTGGGCCTTGCTAGAGGAGTTTTATTCAGAGCGAACTATCAAGGGGTCCCCATAACACCCAACCGTGTAAGGAATGCAAAATCAAGGAACATAACACCGGTATGACGGAAACTAGGGCGGCAAGAGTGGAACAAAACACCAGGCATAAGGCCGAGCCTTCCACCCTTTACCAAGTATATAGATGCATTAATTAAATAAGAGATATTGTGATATCCCAACAATAACCATGTTCCAACATGGAACAAACTTCATCTTCACCTGCAACTAGCAACGCTATAAGAGGGGCTGAGCAAAAGCGGTAACATAGCCAAACAACGGTTTGCTAGGAAGGTGGGTTAGAGGCTTGACATGTCAATATGGGAGGCATGATATAGCAAGTGGTAGGTATCGCAGCATAGCAAAAGAGCGAACAACTAGCAAGCAAAGATAGAAGTGATTTCGAGGGTATGGTCATCTTGCCTGAGATCCCGCAAGGAAGAAGAACGAGTCCATGAAGAAGACAAACGGACAAAGTCGAACGAATCCTCACAACTCCGGAACGAAACCGAAGCTAACGCGAGAAGCAACGTGGAAAGAAGCAAACAACATAGTAAACAACCATCACATAACATGGCATGATGCACAACCAAGTATGATGCATGTCCGGTTTAAATAAGCATGGCATGGCAATATGCACAAACAATACTACAAATTAAGTGGAGCTCAATATGCAACGAGTTGCATATTGACGAAACGCCACGTGACTTAATTAGTTCTCTCCCGTTTCTGTACCCAACAATATTAAATGTTGATTAACATGGCAAGAGGTGAAGCAAATGAAAACTACCTATCTAGGCAAGTTTAAATGAGGCCAGAACAACAAACAACAAGTCCGGAGAAATCCTCATGAGCATATATTAGATTTGGTATTGTTCTTCCCTAAAGCATATTTTAGAGTTGTTAAACATGCAAAGCAATGCCACCATGTTAAACTAGGCAATTTTCTACCCCATTTGCATATAAAGATAATTTAAAACGGAGCTACGGTTATTAAGTTATGAAATAAAGCATTTTAGCATGGAATTTAAGCAAATTTAAACAAACAGTAGTTTAAACATTGTAAACATGGTTGAAAGTTGCAAATTATGAAACTAGACAAAATTCTAAGCAAGTTACATATATAAAACATTTTAAACCAATGCGCGTTTTGTGAGTAATTATATGCATGAAGTTAGAGGGTTTTTCTGTAAAATTGTAATTCGCTGGAATAAAAGGAAAATCGCCGCACTGGAAAAAAATACCAATGGGCCGAATCTGAAGCAAGTTGGTCAGCGGTAGGAAAAAAGGAGGGGCGCTGGGGGCTCACCCATGGGCCAAGGCCCAACTAGAGGAGGAGGCCGGGCAGGTGCTGCGTCTAGAGGCGGCCCAGGCGCGGCCCACGTGCAGCGCTCGTCCTCCTCTGCTCGGAGCAGAGGCAGGAGTATGGCGCAGCGGCTGCTGCCGGTGATGTGGAACGATGGCGCGACGGGGAAGAGCTCCGGCGAGGTCAGGAATGGGTGGATCCGGCGAGGGGGATCCCAGATCCGGCGACGGAGGTGGCCGGCGGCGCTCGGGGACGCGGAAAATGGCAAAGTGGAGCTCATCCATGGCGGCTTCCCTTGGGATGGCGGGTGCAAGATGAGAAAGACAGAGAGATTAGAGAGGAGAGAGCCCTGGGAGGTAGGAAGGAGAGCGGGGCGGAGCGGCCTGGGGTTGGCGGTGGCGGATCCGGAGGCCTGGTCGCTGGAGGCAGCGGCGGTGAGAGCGACCGGCTCCCGGGTCGAGCAGGAGCTCGGGGACGAGCGTCCTCAGGCACGATGCAGCGGAGTTCGGGCCCCGATGGGCTTCCCAGGGCCCAATCTGGGTCCCTGCGGGCCCGCGCGGCTGGGAGCGGCTAGGGCGACGTGGCGAAGCCACTTGGCAGTGCGGGACTGGTTGGCGGGCGCACGGAGGCGACGTGGAAGGCGGGGATTAGGCCGGGCGGTGGTTTCCGATGACGGCGCGGCCTGTGTCTCGCTGCCAAGTGGCGGAGGAGGGTTGGGGCTCATCGGAAAACGAGGAGAAGGTGGGAGGAGGAGGCGGATGATGATTAGAGGCGCAGAAATAGAGGAGGAGGGGTAGGTAGGAGGCCAAAAATGGCAGGGGAGGCGTCTATATATAGAAAGGGGGCTAGGGTTAGGGGTTTTGCTCCGTTTCTGGACCCTCCAATCACAAACGAACGGTTCCGGTCAGAGGAGGGGTTAGGTGGGCTGCAGGTAGGCTGTGCTAGAGAGAGATGGGCTGAGAAGACAGGAGAGAGAGCAGCCCGGCAACGGTTTCCGGGGACCAAAAACGTCCGACGATAGACCGGCTATACTGCCGCTATAAGTTTAACGGTTGGACTATCAAACGAGCTCCGAATGCGATGAAACTTGGCAGGCGGCCTACCTACAACATAACAAGACCACATGCCAACTCTCATCCCATTCCAAGAACATTCTCTGGCCACTTATAAAATAATATCTCGAACGTGCCGCGGGCACGTGCAAGTGTGTCTGGGCACAGAACGGACAACGGAGAGAACAAGGAGACCGGGACGGATGCAAGTTTTGAAAACATGCAGATGCAATGCGGATGATGACATGGCAAGATGCAACACGCAAGCAAATGACAAGACAAAAATAGCAATCAACTGGAAGACACTTGGCGCAACGGTCTCGGGGTGTTACAACACTCCACCACTACGATAGGATCTCGTCCCGAGATCTGGGATGGCACCGGAGGGAAAAGGAAGAGGAAGAGAAGAGGTAAAACAAAGTTGCTTCTTTGACAAACGAGTGAAACAAAAGAACCTTGAGATGTTGAGCAACTTGAAAGAAAGAATACAACAAAGATGAACTAAGTTGAAAACACTCCGTTAGGAAAGAGGAACAAGGAACATCACGAGAACCCTGTAGGTTGAAAGACATGAGTAAAGGGTTGCAATTGGCAAGAAGTACATGCAAGCACTCCGGTAGAAACGAAATGTACAAGGAACGATAAGGATAAATTACGACAACACTCCGGTTAGAAATGGAAGACATAGAATATGAACTTGGCAAAATAAAAGCACTTGGATGAGACTCCGGTTAGAAGAAGAATGATAGACACAACAGTCTGGTTAAAACAAGATAGAGAAGGAATAAGCATGATATAATTTGGACAGCACTCCGACTGTAAATGGAAGGAATTGAACATGAGCTTGACTAGATGAGAAGATACTTGATGAAATCAACAATACACTACCTCCGGAGCTATTGAAAGAATGGCACAAGGGGTAAGAACGGTTTCAGACAGCACTCCGGTTGAGAAGGGAGGTAAAACTTGATAGAATGTGAAGAACTTGAATGAAGGACACGACACTCCGGTTGAATGGATAAGAAAAAGGAAAGAACATAATCTTCACAATTCGAGATGATGAGTGAAGAGAGCAACATCACAAAGCCTCCGAAAGAAATGAAAGAATGGAATGGAATGGAATGAACGGAGGGAAACCAGATCTTGAGAGAGTATGCTTACAACAAATGCTAGAACGGAGTTGTTGGGTTATCAACAACGAAATGAATAAACTTGTAGTGGGCTTAAGGAAAACTTCTCAAAATTATGAGGTGGAAAATTCTGCCACTAACGGAAGACAAAAGATTGGATTGATATCACCAAGAAGACGAGAAGCTTATATCACCGGGAGGATAAATGAAGAACTTGGGTCATTTATAAGCACCATAAATAGCAACAATCCTTAGGGAAAGCTTTAGATGAAATATAACCCAAGATAATTCCAAGGAGGAAAATGATGGTTTTATATACCTCATTCCTGACAACTTGCGAATCATGAAACACGAAAGAAAATTATCAACAATGACATAACACCACCTCAAATGATAAGGTAGAAAGAATTGCACTTCGGAATGCAATATGAAGAATGCTTGAACTCCTCAAAACAAGACATGTGTTGAGCACCATCTTTATTTGAGAGTATAGCTTGGCGGATCATAACTTCGAGAGAAATCTTGAAGAACAACTGAAGAATGAAAGGAATCCTTGATGAGCCACCATGTTGAGCCTTCATGAAGAACTCCGGTAACAAAAGAATGATCAAACGAAAGGGAAAGTTGAAAAGAACTCTGGGAGAGGCCTTGCAATGATTAGATGAAGCTTTGAAATGATATGACCGAGAAAACTTGGAACTCCGGAAAGAAAGATGAACAAATGAAATCAAGAATTTTGATGAACCTCCGGAATAAGGAATTAATCACTTGGATAAAACAAGAATAAGAATTAAGTTATGCATATCCTTCATCAATTAAATTGATGACAAGCAACGGATTTGGCATACTACTTATTCTCGTAGAAAAGATTAAGAGAGATATAGCACAAACTTGAGAAGGTCTTCAATGAGCCACCGGTAGGATTGGAAAGAAAGAAAGAATGGAATGATACAATAACAACGGAAGAGAATTCTTGAACGAACCACCGTAAGAATTGGAAAAGAATGAAGTAAAGGGATGAATCACCGGTAAGAATTAGAGAACGAATGGAGATACTTGAGGGAATTTGATACAAGAGAACGAAGAGATCGCGAACTGATTAGAGAATACTTGAATGATGCACCAATAAGATTTGAAGAACAATATCTGGAAGCCGAGAAAGAATAATTCTGAGATGATGTGTTCCGGAGAATCAAACTGAAAAGACTCCTGAATTGCTAGGGATGGGTGAAAGGATTCTCACAATCGCAAACAATCATGAGAGGATGGTATCAAGCTTGAACTACGCATCTCTGAGAGAACGGATAAGATTTGGAGGAAAAAAAATCTTCCTCGGTCTTCAAATGTTGAGAATGACGAGAAGAAACACCACCATGAATCGTTTAGACACTCCGGAATAAATATTAGAAAGGTTGAACCGACGATGAAAATAATTTGACAGATCTTGGAGAAAAACATAAGACTGGTGATAATTCCTTCTTACGTCAAACTTTGAAAGATTTTAGAATAGCTCCGGTAAAATTAGAAGAGTCAGGTAAGATCCTGGGAAAAGACCTGTGGGTTAGGGCCCACTCAAAAGAAACACCGTTGAACGATTACTTGAAAGGGAGATTGCATCGATTGAATTAAATGGCTTGAATGAGATAACAACCTCGAAATAGGTTGAACGGATCTTGAACGAAAAGAGGAGCCTTTTGAGATATCTTTAGCGTTCCAGGACAAATGAATACCGAGAAGTGAATAATAAAGAGGTGCACCGGCATGAGAAAAACATTTGAAAACGGGGAAAAGGATGTGATCACCATAGAAAGCTTGCATTGAAAACACCGGGGAAGATAAAAGAACAAAGAATGATAAACTTTAAGCTTCCTTTATCATCTTCATGAGAATCACCGGATAAGAACACTGACAGAAAGGTGGATACTTTATTAAGAGATCCGAGTCCTTGAAGAAACAAGGGTGGGACGGTGGGAAAGCAAAGGCAACTTGGGACGGATGAAACAAACAGCGTTGAGAAGACTTGAGTTGATCTTGCGGGTGTTTAAAAAGATCGGATCCACTTGAAGAGAAACACGCCGGTTGAAAAGGATTGACATGACAATCTCGATTATCATGAAGGATTAGTATTCACATAGGAGTATGAGAACACTGTTTAGAAAAGGTATGGAATCACACTTGACATTGAAGCAACTCGCATACCACAACAAAACAAAACAAGGATTGGCTTAGGAAAATAAGCCGGAAACAAACATATGATAGATCCCATATCGTATCATGTGTCTGTTGGAAGGATATCCTACGTGATAATTGAATTCCCACTTATAAACTCCCGAAACTTTCTGGTTATGCAATCAGGTGTTGGAGATACAGGGGAAGCATAATATCTCACCCAAAACTAACAAATCCTACATCCAGCTGTATCCATCCTTCAAAACATAACCAAGAAACCTTCGGAAATCATTTACCTCAACCTTCGAAAAGCATCCATTATACAAGTTATGGCAATACTCTCGAACTCCCGCCCCAGTACTGGGTGGCGTCGAGGTTATCTCACCAACAACTGCATAAAGGAGATTTTCGATGTCGGCGACCTTAGATATTCCAGAACCGCAACGATAAAATTGTGACGACAACACCTCGGAGCTCAACTCCCCGGGACACTGCCACAACCCCTAAATGTCAGGAGGCACCAAGAACTATGTTCTCGTCACAAAACCATCAGAACGATTCCAAGATACCCGCGTGATACTAAATTTTTTCATGAAATTTGAGGAGAGAAGAGTCAAAACTCTACGTCAGGATGCCTCACCAGAGCGACGAAGGGACTAAGGAGTAAAAAGAATCCTACTCTCCGATATATATATTCCTATAAGACTCAAAACATTTTTCTAGACTCAACAACGTCAGCGATTCGATCAAGCAGGGGGCTCCTAAGTCGGGGAAGGCTCTAATACCAACTTCTAACACCCACGATGCGGCTATATCTCCCACGTGTCGGAGCACAACTTAGAGGCATAACCGCATAGTAGGCATGTCGCAAGAGGGGTAATCTTTACACATCCCATGTACTAAATAAGAAAGGGATAAAGAGTTGGCTTACAATCGCCACTTTACACAATACATAAATATAGCATTACATCATCCAGAATACAATCAAGGTCCGACTACAAAACCAAAATAAAGAAAGACAACCCCAAATGCTAGATCCCGATCGCCCCAACTGGGCTCCACTACTGATCAACTGGAAACGAAACAACACAACGAACACGATCTTCATGGAGCTCCCACTTGAGCTGGGTTGCGTCACCTGCACTGGCAACATCGGCACCTGCAACTATTTGGAAGTATCTATGAGCCACGAGGACTCAACAATCTCACACCCGCGAGATCAAGACTATTTAAGCTTATGGGTAGGAAAGGGTAGTGAGGTGGAGCTCAGCAAGCACTAAGCATAAATGGTGGCTAAAATACGCAAATAAGAGCTAGAAGAGAAGCAACGCAGCGGTCGTGAACTAGAAGTGATCAAGAAGTGATCCTGAAACTACTTACGTTCAAGCATAACACAAGAACCGTGTTCACTTCCCGGACTCCGCCGAGAAGATACCATCACGGCTACACACGCGGTTGATTCATTTTAATTAAGTTAAGTGTCAAGTTCTCTACAACCAGGTATTAACAAATTCCCATCTGCCCATAACCGCGGGCACGGCTTTCGAAAGTTCAAACCCTGCAGGGGTGTCCCAACTTAGCCCATCACAAGCTCTCACGGTCAACGAAGGATATTCCTTCTCCCAGGAAGACCCGATCAGACTCGGAATCTCGATTACAAGACATTTCAACAATGGTAAAACAAGACCAACAAAGCCACCCGATGTGCCGACAATCCCGATAGGAGTCGCACGTATCTCGTTCTCAGGGCAACACCGGATGAGACTAGCTACGAGTAAAACCAAACCTCAAGTTTCCCCGAGGTGGCCCCACGGGCAGTTCGGTTCGGACCAACACTTAGACAAGCACTGACCCCGGGGGGTTAAAATAAAGATGACCCTTGGGTTGGCCGACCCGAGGGAAGGGTAGGTGGTGGTGAGGAAAATGATAAAACCAAGGTTGGGCATTGCTAGAGGAGTTTTATTCAAAGCGAACTATCAAGGGGTCCCCATAACACCCAACCGTGTAAGGAACGCAAAATCAAGGAACATAACACCGGTATGACGGAAACTAGGGCGGCAAGAGTGGAACAAAACACCAGGCATAAGGCCAAGCCTTCCACCCTTTACCAAGTATATAGATGCATTAATTAAATAAGAGATATCGTGATATCCCAACAATAACCATGTTCCAACATGGAACAAACTTCATCTTCACCTGCAACTAGCAACGCTATAAGAGGGGCTGAGCAAAAGCGGTAACATAGCCAAACAACGGTTTGCTAGGAAGGTGGGTTAGAGGCTTGACATGGCAATATGGGAGGCATGATATAGCAAGTGGTAGGTATCGTGGCATAGCAAAAGAGCGAACAACTAGCAAGCAAAGATAGAAGTGATTTCGAGGGTATGGTCATCTTGCCTGAGATCCCGCAAGGAAGAAGAACGAGTCCATGAAGAAGACAAACGGACAAAGTCGAACGAATCCTCACAACTCCGGAACGAAACCGAAGCTAACGCGAGAAGCAACCCGAAAAGAAGCAAAAAACATAGTAAACAACCATCACATAACATGGCATGATGCACAACCAACTATGATGCATGTCCGGTTTAAATAAGCATGGCATGGCAATATGCACAAACAATACTACAAATTAAGTGGAGCTCAATATGCAATGAGTTGCATATTGACGAAACGCCACGTGACTTAATTAGTTCTCTCCTGTTTCTATACCCAACAATATTAAATGTTGATTAACATGGCAAGAGGTCAAGCAAATGAAAACTACCTATCTAGGCAAGTTTAAATGAGGCCGGAACAACAAACAACAAGTCCGGAGAAATCCTCATGAGCATATATTAGATTTGGTACTGTTCTTCCCTAAAGCATATTTTAGAGTTGCTAAACATGCAAAGCAATGCCACCATGTTAAACTAGGCAATTTTCTACCCCATTTACATATAAAGATTATTTAAAACGGAGCTACAATTATTAAGTTATAAAATAAAGCATTTAAGCATGGCATTTAAGCAAATTTTAAAAAACAGTAGTTTAAACATTTTAAACATGGTTGAAAGTTGCAAATTATGAAACTAGACAAAATTCTAAGCAAGTTACATATATAAAACATTTTAAACCGATGCACGGTTTGTGAGTAATTATATGCATGAAGTTAGAGGGTTTTTCTGTAAAATTGTAATTCGCTGGAATAAAAGGAAAATCGCCGCACTGGAAAAAAATACCAATGGGCCGAATCTGAAGCAAGTTGGTCGGCGGTAGGAAAAAAGGAGGGGCGCTGGGGCTCACCCATGGGCCAAGGCCCAACTGGAGGAGGAGGCCGGGCAGGTGCTGCGTCCAGAGGCGGCCCAGGTGCGGCCCACGTGTGGCGCTCGTCCTCCTCTGCTCGGAGCAGAGGCAGGAGTATGGCGCGGCGGCTGCTGCTGGTGATGTGGAACAACAGCGCGGCGGGGAAGAGCTCCGGCGAGGTCAGGAATGGATGGATCCGGCGAGTGGGATCCCAGATCCGGTGACGGAGGTGGCCGGCGACGCTCGGGGACGCGGAAAACGGCGAAGTGGAGCTCGTCCATGGCGGCTTCCCTTGGGATGGAGGGTGCAAGATGAGAGAGACAGAGAGATTAGAGAGGACAGAGCCCTGGGAGGTAGGAAGGAGAGCGGGGCGGAGCGACCTGGGGTTGGCGGCGGCGGATCCGGAGGCCTGGTCGCCGGAGGCAGCGGCGGTGAGAGCGACCGTCTCCCGGGTCAAGCGGGAGCTCGGGGACGAGCGTCCTCAGGCACGACGCGGCGGAGTTCGGGCCCCGATGGGCTTCCCAGGGCCCGATCTAGGTCCTGGCAGGCCCGCGCGCCTGGGAGCGGCTAGGGCGATGTGGCGAAGCCACATGGCAGTGCGGGACTGGCTGGCGGGGATTGGGCAGGGCGGTGGTTTCCGGTGACGGCGCGGCCTGTGGCTCGCTGCCAAGTGGCAGAGGAGGGTTGGGGCTCGCCGGAAAATGAGGAGAAGGTGGGAGGAGTAGGTGGATGATGATTAGACTGCTCACAGTGGGGAGTAACATAGAGTAGTAACTTGCCGATGTTACTAGTCTATGTTACTACCTCCATAGTGGGTAGTAACATATGAGTGGTATCATGAAAGAGTTCATTTATTAGGCTATAGACTCCTTATGCCTTGAAATGTGTGATGTTACAGTAACTATCTAAGTTACCACAAACCCCTCTCTCCTCATTAATTAGGTGCCACATAAGCAATCTTGTATTGAAATGTGTGATGTTACTAGTTAAGTTACTCCCACTGTGACTAGTCTTAGGGGCGCAGAAATAGAGGAGGAGGGGTAGGTAGGAGGCCAAAAATGGCAGGGGAGGCGTCTATATATAGAAAGGGGCTAGGGTTAGGGGTTTTGCTCCATTTCTGGACCCTCCGATCGCAAACGAACGGTTCCGGTCAGAGGAGGGGTTAGGTGGGCTGCAGGTGGGCTGTGCTAGAGAGAGATGGGATGAGAAGAGAGGAGAGAGAGCAGCCCGGCAACGGTTTCCGGGGACCGAAAACGTCCGACGATAGACCGGCTATACTGTCGCTATAAGTTTAACGGTTGGGCTATCAAACGAGCTCCGAATGTGATGAAACTTGGCAGGCGGCCTACCTACAACATAACAAGACCACATGCCAACTCTCATCCCATTCTGAGAACATTCTCCGGCCACTTATAAAATAATATCTCAGACGTGTCGCGGGCGCGTGCAAGTGTGTCTGGGCACATAACAGACAATGGAGAGAATGAGGAGACTGGGACGGATGCAAGTTTTGAAAACATGCAGATGCAATGAGGATGATGACATGGCAAGATGCAACATGCAAGCAAATGACAAGACAACAACAGCAAATAACTGGAAGACACCTGGCGCAACGGTCTCGGGGCGTTACAGTCTTCGTTCTTCATCATCACCAACCCTTCTCCATTGCCAATTCCATGATGCTCCCCACCGGGAGTGAGTAATTCCTTCGTAGGCTCGCTGGTCAGTGAGGAGTTGGATGAGATTCATCATGTAATTGAGTTAGTTTTGTTAGGGCTTGATCCCTAGTATCCACTATGTTCTTAGCTTGATGTTGCTATGACTTTGCCATGCTTAATGCTTGTCACTTTGGGCCCGGGTGCCATGATTTCAGATCTGAACCATTTATGTTATCACCATTATATCCATGTTCTAGATCCGATCTTTCAAGTTATAGTCACCTACTACATGTTATGATCCGGCAACCCCGGAGTGACAATAGTCGGGACCACTCCCGGTGATGACCGTAGTTTGAGGAGTTCATGTATTCACTATGTGTAAATGCTTTGTTCCGGTTCTCTATTAAAAGGAGGCCTTAATATCCCTTAGTTTCCAATATGGACCCCATTGCCACGGGAGGGTAGGACAAAAGATGTCATGCAAGTTCTTTCCATAAGCACGTATGACTATTTACGGAATACATGCCTACATTATATTGACGAACTGGAGCTAGTGTCGTATCGCGGTTATAACTGCAACATGATGAATATCTCCAACAAGTCACCGATCCAATACCTACGAATTTATCCCATATTGTTCTTGCTAAGTTACTACTACTATCGTTACTGTTGCACTTGTTACAAAACTACTGCTATCACACTTACTGTTACCATTGCTACTGCTACTATTATCAAAAGTATCATACTACTTTGCTACTGATCACTTTGCTGCAGATAATTAATCTCCAGGTGTGGTTGAATACTCTTTGGCTCCCATTGTGTCGAATCTATAAATTTGGGTTGAGTACTCTACCCTCGAAAATGGTTGCGATCCCCTATGCTTGTGGGTTATCACTTATCACACCTGATCATCCCGTGGTGTCTCGGCACGATGAACTGTAGCAACGGTGCATACTCAGGGAGAACACTTATACCTTTAAATTTAGTGAGGGATCATCTTATAATGCTACCTGCTACCTCTTGAGCACTGCGTTGGTTTTCCCTGGAAGAGGAAAGGGTGATGCAGCAAAGTAGCGTAAGTATTTCCCTCAGTTTTTGAGAACCAAGGTATCAATCCAGTAGGAGGCCACACGCAAGTCGTACCTACACAAACAAATAAGAACCTCGCAACCAACGCGATAAAGGGGTTGTCAATCCCTTCACTGTCACCTATGAGAGTGAGATCTGATAGAGATGATAAGATAATATTTTTGGTATTTTTATGATAAAGATTAAAATTAAAGATTGCAAAATAAAATAGATTGGAAACTTATATGATAAAAGATAGACCCGAGGGCCATAGGTTTCACTAGTGGCTTCTCCCAAAATAGCATAAGTATTATGGTGGGTGAACAAATTACTGTCGAGCAATTGATAGAAAAGCGAATAATTATGAGAATATCTAGGCATGATCATGTATATAGGCATCACGTCCGTGACAAGTACACCGACTCCTGCCTGCATCTACTACTATTACTCCACACATCGACCGCTATCCAGCATGCATCTAGAGTATTAAGTTCATAAGAACATAGTAACGCATTAGGTAAGATGACATGATGTAGAGGGATAAACTCAAGCAATATGATATAAACCCCATCTTTTTATCCTCGATGGCAATGGCAACAATACAGTACATGCCGTTTCCCTTTCTGTCACTGGGATCGAGCACCACAAGATTAAACCCAAGCACTTCTTGAAGGAAATATGCCCTAGAGGCAATAATAAAGTTATTATTTATTTCCTTATATCATGATAAAAGTTTATTATTCATGCTAGAATTGTATTAACCGGAAACATAATACATGTGTGAATACATAGACAAACAGAGTGTCACTAGTATGCCTCTACTTGACTAGCTCGTTAATCAAAGATGGTTATGTTTCCTAACCATGGACAAAGAGTTTTTATTTGATTAACGGGATCACATCATTAGTTGAATGATCTGATTGACATGACCCATTCCATTAGCTTAGCACCCGATCGTTTAGTATGTTGCTATTGCTTTCTTCATGACTTATACATGTTCCTATGACTATGAGATTATGCAACTCCCGTTTGCCAGAGGAACACTTTGTGTGCTACCAAACGTCACAACATAACTGGGTGATTATAAAGGAGCTCTACAGGTGTCTCCAAAGGTACATGTTGGGTTGCCGTATTTCGAGATTAGGATTTGTCACTCCGATTGTCGGAGAGGGCTCTCTGGGCCCTCTCGGTAATGCACATCACTTAAGCCTTGGAAGCATTGCAACTAATGAGTTAGTTGCGGGATGATGTATTACAGAACGAGTAAAGAGACTTGCCGGTAACGAGGTTGAACTAGGTATAGGATACCGACGATCGAATCTCGGGCAAGTAACATACCGATGGCAAAGGGAACAACGTATGTTGTTATGCGGTCTAACCGATAAAAGATCTTCGTAGAATATGTAGGAACCAATATGGGCATCCAGGTCCCGCTATTGGTTATTGACCGGAGACGTGTCTCGGTCATGTCTACATTGTTCTCGAACCCGTAAGGTCCGCACACTTAAGGTTTCGATGACAGTTATATTATGAGTTTATGCGTTTTGATGTACCGAAGGTTGTTCGGAGTCCCGGATGTGATCACGGACATGACGAGGAGTCTTGAAATGGTCGAGACATAAAGATTGATATATTGGAAGCCTATGTTTGGATATCGGAAGTGTTCCGGGTGAAATCGGGATTTTACCGGATTACTGGGAGGTTACCGGAACCCCCCGGGAGGTATATGGGCCTTAGTGGGCCTTAGTGGAAGAGAGGAGAGGTGGCCAAATATGGGCCGCGCGCCCCTCCCCCCTTGGTCCGAATAGGACAAGGAGAGAGGGGGGCGGCGCCCCCCTTCCTTCTCTCTCTCTTTCCCCCCTTCATGAATCCTATTCCAACTAGGAATGGGGGGGAGTCCTACTCCCAGAGGGAGTAGGACTCCTCCTGGCGCACCCTATGATGGCCGGCCGGCCCCCCTCCTTTGAGCCTTTATATACGGAGACAAGGGGCACCCCTAGAGACACAAGTTGATCCACATGATCATATTCTTAGCCGTGTGCGGTGCCCCCTTCCACCATAGTCCTCGATAATATTGTAGCGGTGCTTAGGCGAAGCCCTGCGATAGCAGTATATCAAGATCGTCACCACGCCGTCGTGCTGACGGAACTCTTCCCCGACACTTTGCTGGATCGAATTCCGGGGATCGTCATCGAACTGAACGTGTGCTAGAACTCGGAGGTGCCGTAGTTTCGGTGCTTGATCGGTCGAGCCGTGGAGACGTACGACTACATCAACCAAGTTAACGCTTCCGTTGTCGATCTACAAGGGTACGTAGATCACACTCTCCCCCTCTCATTGCTGTGCATCACCATGATCTTGCGTGTGCGTAGGAATTTTTTTGAAATTACTACGAAACCCAACACTTCTCCCATTGCAAGAAAGATCAATCTAGTAGGCCAAACCAAACTGATAATTCGAAGAGACTTGCAAAGATAACCAATCATACATAAAAGATTTCAGAGAAGAATCAAATATTGTTCATAGATAGACTTGATCATAAACCCACAATTCACCGGATCTCGACAAACACACCGCAAAAAGAGTTACATCGAATAGATCTCCAAGAAGATCGAGGAGAACTTTGTATTGAGATTCAAAGAGAGAGAAGAAGCCATCTAGCTAATAACTATGGACCTGAAGGTCTGAAGTAAACTACTCACACATCATCGGAGGGGCCATGGAGTTGATGTAGAGGCCCTCCGTGATCGATGCCCCCTCCGGCGGAGCTCCGGAAAAGGCCCCAAGATGGGATCTCTTGGGTACAGAAGGTTGCAGCGGTGGAAATAGGGTTCCGTGGTGCTCCTGGATGTTTTCAGGGTATATGAGTATATATAGGGGGAAGAAGTAGGTCGGTTGAGCCACGAGGAGCCCACGAGGGGGGAGGGCGCGCCCAGGGGGGTAGGCGGGCCCCCTGCCTCGTGGACTCCTCGTTGATTACTTGACGTCCACTCCAAGTCCTCTGGATCATGTTTTTTCCAAAAATAACTCTCGCGAAGGTTTCATTCCGTTTGATATTCCTTTTCTGCGAAACACTAAAATAGGCAAAAAAACAGCAATTTGCACTGGGCCTTGGGTTAGTAGGTTAGTCCCAAAAATAATATAAAAGTGTAAAATAAAGCCCATTAACATCCAAAACAGATAATATAATAGCATGGAACAATCAAAAATTATAGATACGTTGGAGACGTATCACTACCGCCATACTAAGCAAAATAAGATGCACAATGTTTTGTCGTGTCATTATTTCTCATGCTATTGTTTGCTCTATTATTTATTTGTTTCCCCTTCATTGCTTTTTCTCGGTAGACCCTGATACAACGTTAGACCCTAAGACCGCTGCCGATACCCTGGTGATGGACTACATCGACGATGACCCCTCCTTCTCACCAAAGCTTCCAGGCAAGCAAACCCCCCTTGATCATTCCGACATCGCCCATTCCCTTCCCTCTTATGCTTGCATTAGAACTGCTACTGTTTTTTGTATGATCCTATTCTGATGCATAGCCTATTTTTGTTACCTCCTTTCATACCTTACATGTTTATCCTAAATTGCTTAGTATAGGTTGGTTAGTGATCCATCAGTGACCCCTCACTTTGTCCCAGTTGCCTCGCTTTATGTTCGATGACTCGATCAACGTGATCGACGTCCAGGCCCCGACACCGCACATCACCCCCCCTTAGTTGTAAGACTCTGCAGAGTTACTATCGAGTGCCGAGGGTGATACCTCGTCAGCACTTCTGATGTTAACCCTGTGGTGTAGCTATTCGGTCGTGGTCATCGAGGGTGATTCCTCCTTCACCACTCCCGATAACGACTCTGTCGTGCAACCCTTCAAGTGTGGACCATCGAGGGTGATTCCTCCAAGTCCACCTTGATGGTTACATCGAGTGGGAATCCATCAAGGGTGATTCCTCGGGTTTCCCCTTGCTGTCTTGGACACACGGTTACTATGACTTCACCACAGAACCATGATTGAAGTCGGGTCGGCCCCGAGGCGTACCCGTGAGAGAAAAGTGAAGTCGGGTTGACCCTGAGTGTACCCGCGAGTTGATGTGTAGTCAGATTGATCTAGAGGATACCCGCGAGTTTTTCCACATGACGCGGCCAGCCATTCTTACAAGTCCGTGAGATGGGGCGACGGGACCACATATCGTGGATCATTGATCGTCACCGTGCACTCCCAAGACACTAATGATTTGGATATGTGATCCGAGTAGGCCTCTGGCCTTTACGCACTAACCACCACGCGGGAATAAGTATGGGCAATGGAGGAGCCAGGATTTTCGACATGGGTATCCAGAGTCAAAAAATTAATTTGCTGCACAACAATGTATGACATACAAAAGTTCATAATAATAATTACGAAACAATAAATTACTCGTTGGCTTTCAAACATCTATAGATACCGGTGTTGGTGTTGATGTCGAACTTATCTTCAATGCCTTGAAGCTCTGTCCCACCAACGCTTCAAATCACCGCACTTGTTCTTCAATTTTAATACCTATACAAAAGAAAACATGCTAGATAGTGAGATGGTGGCATCACGCACAGTCTTACAAGTTTGAATGTTCATAATTCTGGATTTTAGATGGATAAAATATGAAAACTCAACCTATTTTTCTTGCACTTCTGCACAAATTTTATTGTGAGCCAATGCAAATCACACTCAAAATTCATTGGATGCTACAATAGATTAATAAAAAAATTTAAGGAATGAAGATAATCATCTATTCTTCACTAACAATTCGAGTAAATAAACACCCAGAAGAAACAATCAGACGATGGGCGAATTGCACACGTCCCTGTTGACGACTTTTCTGGTAGATGGTAGATGCGCCTAGTGTGTACTGGGAAGGAGGACGTTGGCAGGCTAAGAAGATCGACCGGCTGGAGGCGATGATCCGCGACGACCGAAAATTGATGCAGCGATTTCTTCGGATAGCCGACGCGGGCATGCGGCATGGTGACATCCAAATTTCACGATGCAACGGTTGTGTCAGCGGAATCATAGGCTCGAGGCATTGCCTTGTATTTTGAGCGGTTGAGGCGCTGGCTCGGTGTCCTGGACTTTGATCAATCGGCCAGCATTAAGCGTCAAGGATACGGCCTAGTAGCAGAGTTCCAGCCCAATATAGGCCCATGCGGCAGTGAATCGTTCTTTTCATAGTTTCTACGTACAACTAGACAGCCACACAGTCTAAAAAGGCATGCAGGAGCTTATATACTGAAACTTTCTTGCAAAAAACATTGGGTATGCATTGCATACCTTTGCATTAGCCTAGCTCCGCCCCTGAGTATGGGCACTCTGTGTCGTATGTATCAGCCGAAACTCTTCAGACGTCAGCAATGGAGCGACACGCGCCCGGGTGGCCCGCGTAAGCACCTGCCTTGTATAAGGAGGTAGCCAGGACTGATCCCGACCGTCCACGCAACGTGTAGGAGTGCGAAGGGTGGTGGGCCCAAGACCCCTGAGGCTTAGGATGTAGACCGACATGTTGGCCTCTCTGTTGAGCCTAGGTAGGACTGCGGTGTGTTGGTCAGCCGAGGACGGACATGACCTGATAGTATGTCCGGCCGGAGTTGATCAAGCGTGTTGGGTAAGTTTGTGCACCCTTGTAGGGAAGATTGATCTATTCGAATAGCCGTGTCCACGGTAACGGACGCTCAGAGTTATATCCTGATCGATACAACTAGAACTGAATGCTGAGGCAGGAGAAATGGATATGATGGCTCCGGGATTGCTTTCTCACAGGGAGTCGAGAAAGTGATCTCTAGCGTGGGTACAACATACTTACTACTATTATAATATGTTGCTCTAATATCTTCTGATGCTGCAAGATGCTTGAAGATGCTAGTCT
Organism: Triticum urartu; assembly: GCF_003073215.2. NCBI lineage: Eukaryota > Viridiplantae > Streptophyta > Magnoliopsida > Poales > Poaceae > Triticum > Triticum urartu. The sequence goes on along the minus strand of NC_053024.1, from coordinate 651,559,221 downwards.
TCAATAGGATAGGTTTTCCCCTCTCTTCTGGCATTTCTGCAGTTCAGTCCACAGATACAACCCATTCCTTTGATACCGATGCATACTTAGTTTAGTTCTGATGTAAGTCTTGTGAGTACTTTGGATGAGTACTCACGGTTGCTTTGCTACCTCTTTCCCCTATACCCAATTGTTGCGACCAGATGACGGATCCCAGGAGCCAGATGACGTCGTCAATGACTTCTAATGCCCCAATGGAGCCTACTACTACGTGGAGACCACCGACGACCAGGAGTAGTTTAGGAGTATCCCAGGCAGGAGGCCTCGCCTTTTCGATCCATGTTGATGTTTGTGCTAGCCTTCTTAAGGAAAACTTGTCTCACTTATGTCTATACTCAGATATTGTTGCTTCTGCAGACTCGTTTGTATTCGAGATGATGTATTCGAGCCCCCAAGGCCCATGGCTTGTAATATAAAGCTTGTCATATCTTAATTTGTGTCTAGAGTTGTGTTGTGATACCTTCCTGTGAGTCCCTGATCTTGATCGTACACATTTGCGTGTATGATTAGTGTACGATTGAATAGGGGGCATCACAATGAGTGCGGATTTTTGGAGGCTGAGCTCCAGTGAGCTCGGTATTTTGAAAAAATCAAAAAGCGTATTTAAAAGTTCCAAAAAAATCTGAAAAAATACCATGAAAACCTATATGTATTCCGCAAGAACGTGTTAAATTTCGTCGAAAAATGTTGCGATTCGTAGGCTGTACAAAAATAACAAATTTCTGACCCAATAACAAAAATAAAAGGCCCATTAAAAATGTGCATTTGTCTTTTTCCTGTACGCCACATGTAAACGTATAATACTGTGAAATTTTGCATATACATAGTATACATGTGCATGTGTGTTCAAAAAATAAATTTGAATTTTTCGCGCTCCAAAAAAATAAAAATTGAAAACGAGCTCACTGGAGCTCGGCCTCCGTTGGCATTTTTGGGCATCACGGTACCTTACTAGTGCTCATAGTAGCGCTTGGGTATTTGACACTGGTTCGGTTGCTAATATTTGTAACTCGAAATAGGAGCTACGGAATAAACTAAGACTGGCTAAGGACGAGGTGACGAAGCGCTTCGGAAATAGTTTGAAGGTTGATGTAATCACCGTCAGCACGCTACCTCTACATCTACCTTCGTGATTATTTTTAAACCTAAATAATAATTATTTGGTGCCTGCGTTGAGCATGAACATTATATCTGAATTTTGTTTATTGCGAGACGGTTATTCATTTAAGTCAGAGAATAATGGATGTTCTATTTATATGGGTAATATCTTTTATGGTCATGCACCCCTTGTGAATGGTTTATTCTTGTTGAATCTCGATCATAGTGATACACATATTCATAATATTGATGCCAAAAGATGCAAAGTTAATAATGATAGTACCACATACTTGTGGCACTGCCGCTTACCTCATTGATACGTCTCCAACCTATGTATAATTTTTTTATTGTTCCATGCTATTATATTATCCATCTTAGATGTTTTATATGCATTATTATGCTATTTTATATCATTTTTGGGACTAACCTATTAACCTAGTGCCCAATGTCGGTTGTTGTTTTTTCCTTGTTTTTGTCTTTTACAGAAAATCAATAGCAAACGGAATCCAAACGAAACGAAACTTTTTGATGATTTTTTTTGGACAAGAAGACCCCATGAAGCTTCGGGAGGAGGCTAGAAGGCCCACGGGTGAGCCACAAGCTCACCATGCGCACCCAAGGGGGGTGCCCTACGAGCTTGTGGGCCTCTCGTGGCTCTTCTAACCATAATCTTTGCTCTATAAGTACCCAAATATTCCCTGTATACCATATGGCACACCAAAAATACTTTTTCACCGCCGCAAGTTTCTGTACTCGTGAGACCCCATCTTGGGGCCTTTTCCGGTACTCTACCGGAGGGGGATTCGATCACGGAGGGCCTCTACACCAACCTTGTTGCCCTTTTGATGATGTGTGAGTAGTTTACCATAGACCTACATGTCCATAGCTAGTAGCTAGATGGCTTCTTCTCTCTCTTTGATCTTCAATATAATGTTCTCCTCGATGTTCTTGGAGATCTATTCGATGTAATCTTCTTTTGTGGTGTGTGTGTTGAGATCCGATGAATTGTGAGTTTATGATCAGATTATCTATGAATATTATTTGAGTCTTATCTAAACTCTTTTATGCATGATTAAGATAGCTTTGTATTTCTCTCCGATCTAGTGATTTGGTTTGGCCAACTAGATTGATTTTTCTTGCAATGGAAGAGGTGCTTTGTGATGGGTTCAATCTTGCGGTGTCCTCACCCGGTGACAGAACGGGTAGCGAGGCATGTATTTGTATTGTTGCCATTGAGGGTAAAAATACGGGGTTTTACCATATTGATTGGATCTATCCCTCTACATCATGTCATCTTGCTTAAGGCATTACTCCGTTCTTGTTAACTTAATACACTAGGTGCATGCTGGATAGTGGTCGATGTGTGGAGTAATAGTAGTAGATGCAGAATCATTGTAGTATACTTGTCACGAACGTGATGCCTATATTCATGATCATTGCCTTAGATATCGTCATGATTATTTGCTTTTCTATCAATTGCTCAACAGTAATTTGTTCACCCACTGTATGCTTTCTTTCAAGAGAGAAGCCTCTAGTGAAAACTATGGCCCCCGGGTCTAATTTGATCATATTATTTTCATATCTAAAAAAACAAAAACCCAAAAATACCTTGTTGTAATTTATTTACCTTTAATTTATTTTGCACTTTTATTTATCTTTTATACCTATCACTATCAGATCTCATCCTTGCAAGTAACTGTGAAGGGATTAACCCCTTTATCACGTTGGGTGCAAGTATTTGTTTGTTTGTGCAGGTGCTATCATTGGAGACTTGTGTGTTCCTTCTACTGGTTTGATACCTTGGTTCTTAACTGAGGAAAACACTTATCTCTACTTTCCTGCATCACCCTTTCCTCTTCAAGGGAAAAACCAACGCAAGCTCAAGTAGTAGGCATATTGTTGTAAAGCTGATGTCTACTACACAACCTTCTTCTTGTAGACGTTGTTGGGCCTCCAAGTGCAGAGGTTTGTAGGATAGTAGCAAATTTCCCTCAAGTAGATGACCGAAGGTTTATCAATCCGTGGGAGGCGTAGGATGAAGATGGTCTCTGGTACGTCTCCAACGTATCTATAATTTTTGATTGCTCCATGCTATATTATCTATTGTTTTGGACAATATTGGGCTTTATTGTCCACTTTTATATTATTTTTGGGACTAACCTATTAACCGGAGGTCCAGCCCAGAATTGCTGTTTTTGCCTATTTTAGGGTTTCGAAGAAAAGGAATATCAAACGGAGTCCAAACGGAATGAAACCTTCGGGAACGTGATTTTCTCACCGAACATGATCCAGGAGACTTGGACCCCACGTCAAGAAACAAAGGAGGAGGCCACGAGGTAGGGGGCGCGCCTACCCCCCCCTAGGCGCGCCCTCCACCCTCGTGGCCCCCCTGTTGCTCCACCAACGTACTCATTCCTCCTATATATACCTACGTACCCCCAAATGATCAGATACGGAGCCAAAAACCTAATTCCACCGCCGCAACTTTCTGTATCCACGAGATCCCATCTTGGGGCCTGTTCCGGAGCTCCGCCGGAGGGGGCATCCATCACGGAGGGCTTCTACATCAACACCATAGCCTCTCCGGTGAAGTGTGAGTAGTTTACCTCAGACCTTTGGGTCCATAGTTATTAGCTAGGTGGCTTCTTCTCTCTTTTTGGATCTCAATACAATGATCTCCCCCTCTCTTGTGGAGATCTATTCGATGTAATCTTCTTTTTGCGGTGTGTTTGTTGAGACCGATGAATTGTGGGTTTATGATCAAGATTATCTATGAACAATATTTGAATCTTCCTTGAATTCTTTTATGTATGATTGGTTATCTTTGCAAGTCTCTTTGAATTATCAGTTTGGTTTGGCCTACTAGATTGATCTTTCTTGCAATGGGAGAAGTGCTTAGCTTTGGGTTCAATCTTGCGGTGTCCTTTCCCAGTGACAGTAGGGGCAGCAAGGCACGTATTGTATTGTTGCCAACGAGGATAACAAGATGGATTTTTATCATATTGCATGAATTTATCCCTCTACATCATGTCATCTTGCTTAAGGCGTTACTCTGTTTTCATGAACTTAATACTCTAGATGCATGTTGGATAGCGGTTGATGAGTGGAGTAATAGTAGTAGATGCGGGCAGGAGTCGGTCTACTTTTCTCGGACGTGATGCCTATATATATGATCATACCTAGATATTCTCATAACTATGCTCAATTCTGACAATTGCTCAACAGTAATTCGTTCACCCACCGTAAAATACTTATGCTCTTGAGAGAAGCCACTAGTGAAACCTATGGCCCCCGGGTCTATCTTCATCATATTAATCTTCCAATACTTAGTTATTTCCTTTGCTTTTTACTTTGCTTTTATTTTACTTTGCATCTTTATGACAAAAATACCAAAAAAATTATCTTATCATATCTATCAGATCTCACTCTCGTAAGTGACCGTGAAGGGATTGACAACCCCTTATCGCGTTGGTTGCGAGGAGTTATTTGTATTGTGTAGGTACTAGGGACGCGCGCGCAACCTCCTACTGGATTGATACCTTGGTTCTCAAAAACTGAGGGAAATACTTACGCTACTTTGCTGCATCATCCTTTCCTCTTCGGGGACATCCAACACAGTGCTCAAGAGGTAGCAGTCTCTCTCAAACAACCTTGCAACCAAATAACAAAGAGTCTCTTGTGTCCCCAACACACCCAATACAATGGTAAATTGTATAGGTGCACTAGTTCGGCGAAGAGATGGTGATACAAGTGCAATATGGATGGTCGATATATGTTTTTGTAATCTAAAAATATAAAAACAGCAAGGTAACTAATGATAAAAGTGAGCACAAACGGTATTGCAATGCTAGGAAACAAGGCCTAGGGTTCATAATTTCACTAGTGCAAGTTCTCTCAACAATAATAACATAATTGGATCACATAACTATCCCTCAACATGCACCAAAGAGTCACTCCAAAGTCACTAATAGCAGAGAACAAACGAAGAGATTATGGTAGGGTACGAAACCACCTCAAAGTTATTCTTTCTGATCGATCTATTCAAGAGTCCGTAGTAAAATAACATGAAGCTATTCTTTCCGTTCAATCTATCCTCGAGTCCGTACTAGAATAACACCTTAAGACACAAATCAATCAAAACCCTAATGTCACCTAGATACTCCAATGTCACCTCGAGTATCCGCGGGTATGATTATACGATATGCATCACATAATCTCAGATTCATCTATTCAAACCAACACAAAGTACTTCAAAGAGTGCCCCAAAGTTTCTACCAGAGAGTCAAGACGAAAACGTGTGCCAACCCCTATGCATAGGTTCATGGGCGGAACTCACAAGTTGATCACCAAAACATACATCAAGTGAATCAACAGAATAACCCATTGTCACCACGGTTATCCCACGCAAGACATACATCAAGTGTTCTTAAATCCTTAAAGACTCAACCCGATAAGAATACTTCAAAGGGAAAACTCAATCCATTACAGGAGAGTAGAGGGGGAGAAACATCATAAGATCCAACTATAATAGCAAAGCTCGCGATACATCAAGATCGTACCACCTCAAGAACACGAGCGAGAGAGAGAGATCAAACACATAGCTAATGGTACATACCCTCAGCCCCGAGGGAGAACTACTCCCTCCTCGTCATGGAGAGCACCGGGATGATGATGATGGCCACTGGAGAGGGATTCCCCCTCCGACAGGGTGCCGGAACAGGTCTAGATTGGTTTTCGGTGGCTACGGAGGCTTCTGGCGGCGGAACTCCCGATCTATTGTGCTCCCCGATGGTTTTAGGGTATATTGGTATATATATAGGAGGAAGAAATACGTCAGAGGAGCCACTAGGGGCCCACGAGGGTGGAGGGTGCGCCCAGGGGGGGTGGGCGTGCCCCCGTGCCTTGTGCTTTCCTCGTTGCTTCCCTTACGTACACCCCAAGTCTTCTGCATTGCTTCCGTTCCAAAAATAACTCTCCTGAAGGTTTCATTCTGTTTGGACTCCGTTTGATATTCCTTTTCTGCGAAACACTGAAACAAGGAAAAAACAGAAACTGGCACTGGGCTCTGGGTTAATAGGTTAGTCCCAAAAATAATATAAAAGTGTAAAATAAAGCCCAGAAGCATCCAAAACAGATAATATAATAGCATGGAACAATCAAAAATTATAGATACGTTGGAGACGTATCAGCATCCCCAAGCTTAATTCATGCTCGTCCTCGAGTAGGTAAATGATAAAAATAGAATTTTTGATGTGGAATGCTACCTAAAATATTTATCAATGTAATCTTCTTTATTGTGGCATGAATATTCAGATCCATAAGATTCAAGATAAAAGTTTAATATTGACATGAAAACAATAATACTTCAAGCATACTAACAAAGAAATCATGTCTTCTCAAAATAACATGGCCAAAGAAAGTTATCCCTACAAAATCATATAGTCTGGCTATGCTCTATCTTCACCACACAAAATATTTAAATCATGCACAACCCCGATGACAAGCCAAGCAATTGTTTCATACTTTTGATGTTCTCAAACCTTTTCAATCTTCACGCAATACATGAGTGTGAGCCATGGATATAGCACTATATGTGGAATAGAATGGTGATTGTGGAGAAGATATAAAGGAGAAGATAGTCTCACATCAACTAGGCGTATCAATGGGCTATGGAGATGCCCATCAATAGATATCAATGTGAGTGAGTAGGGATTGCCATGCAACGGATGCACAAGAACTATAAGTATATGAAAGCTCAACAAAAGGAACTAAGTGGGTGTGCATTCAACTCGCTTGCTCACGAAGACCTAGGGCATTTTGGGGAAGCCCATCATTGAAATATACAAGCCAAGTTCTATAATGTAAAATTCCCACTAGTATATGAAAGTGACAACATAGGAGACTCTCTATTATGAAGATCATGGTGCTACTTTGAAGCACAAGTGTGGTAAAAGGATAGTAGCATTGCCCCTTCTCTCTTTTTCTCTCATTTTTTTATTTGGGCCTTTTCTCTTTTTTTATGGCCTCTTTTTTTATTTATTTGGGCCTTTTCTCTTTTTTATGGCCTCTTTTTTTTATTTAGTCCGGAGTCTCATCCCGACTTGTGGGGGAATCATAGTCTCCATCATCCTTTCCTCACTAGGACAATGCTCTAATAATGATGATCATCACACTTCTTTTTACTTACAACTCAAGAATTACAACTCGATACTTAGAGCAAAATATGACTCTATATGAATGCCTCCAGCGGTGTACCGGGATGTGCAATGACTCAAGAGTGACATGTATGGAAGAATTATGAACGGTGGCTTTGCCACAAATACGATGTCGACTACATGATCATGCAAAGCAATATGACAATGATGAAGCGTGTCATAATAACGGAACAGTGGAAAGTTGCATGGCAATATATCTCGGAATGGCTATGGAAATGCCATGATAGGTAGGTATGGTGGCTGTTTTGAGGAAGGTATATGGTGGGTTTAAGGTATCGGCGAAAGTTGCGCGATACTAGAGAGGCTAGCAATGGTGGAAGGGTGAGAGTGCGTATAATCCATGGACTCAACATTAGTTATAAACAACTCACATACTTATTGCAAAAATCTATTAGTTATTGAAACAAAGTACTACGCGCATGCTCCTAGGGGGATAGATTGGTAGGAAAAGACCATCGCTCGTCCCCGATCGCCACTCATAAGGAAGACAATCAATAAATAAATCATGCTCCGACTTCATCACATAACGGTTCACCATACGTGCATGCTACGGGAATCGCAGACTATAGAACAAGTATTTATAAAATTCATAACTACTCAACTAGCATAATATAATATTACCACCTTCATATCTCAAAACAATCATCAAGTATCAAACTTCTCATAGTATTCAATGCACTTTATATGAAAGTTTTTATTATATCCCTCTTGGATGCCCATCATATTAGGACTAGTTTCATAACCAAAGCAAACTACCGTGCTATTCTAAAGACTCTCAAAATAATATAAGTGAAGCATGAGAGATCCTCTATTTCTTCAAAATAAAACTACCGCCATGCTCTAAAAAGATATAAGTGAAGCACTAGAGCAAATGACAAACTACTCCGAAAGGTATAAGTGAAGATCAATGAGTAGTCGAATAATTATGCAACTATGTGAAGACTCTCTAACATTTAATAATTTCAGATCTTGGTATTTTATTCAAACAGAAATCAAAACTAAATAAAATAAAATGACGCTCCAAGAAAAACACATATCATGTGGTGAATAATAATATAGCTCCAAGTAAAGTTACCGATAAACGAAGACGAAAGAGGGGATGCCTTCCGGGACATCCCCAAGCTTAGGCTCTTGGTTGTCCTTGAATATTACCTTGGGGTGCCTTGGGCATCCCAAAGCTTAGGCTCTTTCCACTCCTTATTCCATAGTCCATCGAATCTTTACCCAAAACTTGAAAACTTCACAACACAAAACTTAACAGAAAACTCGTAGGCTCCGTTAGCGAAAGAAAACAGAACACCACTTCAAGGTACTGTAATGAACTCATTATTTATTTATATTGGTGTTAAACCTACTGTATTCCAACTTCTCTATGGTTTATAAACTCTTTACTAGCCATAGATTCATCAAAATAAGTAAACAACACATGAAAAACAGAATCTGTCAAAAACAGAACAGTCTGTAGTAATCTGTAACTAACGCAAACTTCTGAAACCCCAAAAATTCTAAAATAAATTTCTGGACGTGAGGAATTTATCTATTAATCATCTGGAAAAAGAATTAACTAAATATCACTCTCCAATAAAAATGGCAGCAATTCTTGTGAGCGCTAAAGTTTTGTTTTTTACAGCAAGATCAACAAGACTTTCCCCAAGTCTTCCCAACGGTTCTACTTGGCACAAACACTAATTAAAACATAAAAACTCAATCATAACAGAGGCTATATGAATTATCTATTTCGAAACAGGAGCAAAAAGCAAGGAACCAAATTAAAAATTAGCTTGCCTCCCAACAAGCGCTAACGTTTAACGCCCCTAGCTAGGCATGATGATTTCAATGATGCTCACATAACGGATAAGAATTGAAATATAAAGAGAGCATCATGAAGAATATGACTAGAGTATTTAAGTCTAACCCACTTCCTATGCATAGGTATTTTGTGAGCAAACAATTTATGGGAACAAGAATCAACTTGCATAGGAAGGTAAAACAAGTATAACTTCAAAATTTTCAACACATAGAGAGGAAACTTGATATTATTGCAATTCCTACAAGCATATATTCCTACCTCATAATAATTTTCAGTAGCATCATGGATGAATTC